>NW_026991446.1:3770000-4025397 GCF_036370855.1 Dromaius novaehollandiae
GCCCTTCCGCCCTTTCCGCCCTTCCGCCCTTTCCGCCCTTTCCGCCCTTCCGCCCTTTCCGCCCTTCCACCATTTCCGTCCTTTCCGCCCTTCCGCCCTTCCTCCCTTTCCGCCCTTCCGCCATTTCCGCTCTTCCGCACATTCGCCCTTTTCGCCCTTCCGCCCTTTCGCCCTTTCTGCCCTTTCCGCCCTTCTGCCCTTTCGGCTTTTTCCGCCCTACCGCCCTTCCTCCCTTTCCGCCCTGTCCGCCCTCTCCGCCCTCTCCGCCCTTTCGGTCTTCCGCCCTTCCGCCCTTCCGCCCTTTCCGCCTTTCCGCCCTTCCGCCCTTTCGCCCTTCCGCCCTTTCCGCCTTTCCGCCCTTCCGCCCTTCCTGCCCTTTCCGCCCTTTCGCCCTTTCGCCCTTTCGCCCTTTCCGCCCTTCCGCCCTGTCCACCCTTTCCGCCCTTTCCGCCCTTTCCGCCCTTCCGCTCTTCCGCCCTTTCACCCTTTCCGGCCCTTTCGCCCTTCCGCCCTTTCGTCCATCTGCCCTTCCGCCCTTTCCGCCCTTTCCGCCCTGTCCGCCCTCTCCGCCCTTTCGGTCTTCCGCCCTTTCGCCCTTCCGCCCTTTCCGCCCTTCCGCCCTTTCGCCCTTCCGCCCTTTCCGCCCTTCCGCCCTTTCTACCCTTCCGCCCTTTCCGCCCTTCCGCTCTTCCCGCCCTTTCCGCCCTTACCGCCCTTCCGCCCTTCCGCCCTTTCTGCCCTTCCGCCCTTCCGCCCTTTCCGCCCTTGCCGCCCTTCCGCCCTTTCTACCCTTCCGCCCTTTCCGCCCTTTCCACCCTTCCGCCCTTTCGCCCGTTCCGCCCTTTCCGCCCTTTCGACCCTCTCCGGCCTTCTGCCCTTCCGCCCTTTCCGCCCTTTTGCCCTTCCACCCTTTCCGGCCTTTCCGCCCTGCCGCCCTTCTGCCCTTCCGCCCTTTCCGCCCTTTCCACACTTTCCGCCCTTTCCGCCCTTCTGCCCTTCCTCCCTTTCCGCCCTTTCTGCCCTTCCGCCCTTTCCTCCCTTTCCACCCTTCCGCCCTTCCGCCCTTTCCGCCCTTCCGCCCTTCCGCCCTTTCCGCCCTTTCCGTCCTTCCGCCCTTTCGCCCTTCCGCCCTTTCCGCCCTTTCCGCCCTTCCGCCCTTCCGCCCTTTCCGCCCTTTCCACACTTTCCGCCCTTTCCGCCCTTCCGCCCTTCCTCCCTTTCCGCCCCTCCGCCCTTCCGCCCTTTCCTCCCTTTCCACCCTTCCGCCCTTACCGCCCTTTCCGCCCTTCCGCCCTTCCGCCCTTTCGCCCTTCCGCCCTTCCGCCCTATCCGCCCTACCGCCCTTTCCGCCCTTTCCGCCCTTCCGCCCTTTCCGCCCATTCCGCCCTTTCCGCCCTTTCTGCCCTTTCCGCCCTTTCTACCCTTTCCGCCCTTCCGCCCTTCCGCCCTTTCGGCCCTTCCTGCCCTTTCCGCCCTTCCGCCCCTCCGCCCTTCCGCCCTTCCGCCCTTTCCGCCCTTTCCGCCCTTCCGCCCTTCCGCCCTTTCCGCACTCTCCGCCCTTCCGCCCTTTCCGCCCTTCCGCCCTTCCGCCCTTCCGCCCTTTCCGCCCTTTCCGCCCTTCCTCCCTTTCCGCCCTTCCGCCCTTTCCGCCCTTCCACCCTTTCGCCCTTTCCGCCCTTGCGCCCTTTCGCCCTTTCCGCCCTTTCCGCCCTTCTGCCCTTTCCGCCCTTTCCGCCCTTCCGCCCTTCCTTCCCTTCCGCCCTGTCCACCCTCTCCGCCCTTTCGGTCTTCCGCCCTTTCCGCCCTTCCGCCCTTCCGCCCTTTCCGCCCTTTCCGCCCTTCCGATCTTTCGGCCCTTTCCGCCCTTCCGCCCTTCCGCCCTTTCCGCCCTTTCCGCCCTTTCTGCCCTTTCCGCCCTTTCTACCCTTTCCGCCCTTCCGCCCTTCCGCCCTTTCGGCCCTTCCTGCCCTTTCCGCCCTTCCGCCCCTCCGCCCTTCCGCCCTTCCGCCCTTTCCGCCCTTTCCGCCCTTCCGCCCTTCCGCCCTTTCCGCCCTTTCCGCCGTTCCGCCCTTTCCGCCCTTCCGCCCTTCCGCCCTTCCGCCCTTTCCGCCCTTTCCGCCCTTCCTCCCTTTCCGCCCTTCCGCCCTTTCCGCCCTTCCACCCTTTCGCCCTTTCCGCCCTTGCGCCCTTGCGCCCTTTCCGCCCTTTCCGCCCTTCTGCCCTTTCCGCCCTTTCCGCCCTTCCGCCCTTCCTTCCCTTCCGCCCTGTCCACCCTCTCCGCCCTTTCGGTCTTCCGCCCTTTCCGCCCTTCCGCCCTTCCGCCCTTTCCGCCCTTTCCGCCCTTCCGATCTTTCGGCCCTTTCCGCCCTTCCGCCCTTCCGCCCTTTCCGCCCTTTCCACCCTTCCGATCTTTCGGCCCTTTCCGCCCTTCCGCCCTTCCGCCCTTTCCGCCATTCCGCCCTTCCTCCCTTTCCGCCTTTCCGCCCCTACACCCTTCCGCCCTTCCGCCCTTCCTCCCTTTCCGCCCTTCCGCCCTTCCGCCCTTCCGCCCTTCCTGCCCTTTCCGCCCTTCCGCCCTTTCCGCCCTTGCCGCCCTTTCCGCCCTTCTGCCCTTTATGTCCTTTCCGCCCTTTCCGCCCTTTCCGCCCTTCCGCTCTTCCGCCCTTTCGCCCTTTCCGGCCCTTTCGCCCTTCCGCCCTTTCGTCCATCCACCCTTCCGCCCTTTCCGCCCTTTCCGCCCTCTCCGCCCTCTCCGCCCTTTCGGTCTTCCTCCCTTTCGCCCTTCCGCCCTTCCGCCCTTTCTACCCTTCCGCCGTTTCCGCCCATTCCGCCCTTCCGCCCTTTCTGCCCTTTCCGCCCTTTCCGCCCTTTCCGCCCTTCCGCTCTTCCGCCATTTCGCCCTTTCCGGCCCTTTCGCCCTTCCGCCCTTTCGTCCATCCGCCCTTCCGCCCTTTCCGCCCTTTCCGCCCTGTCCGCCCTCTCCGCCCTTTCGGTCTTCCGCCCTTTCGCCCTTCCGCCCTTCCGCCCTTTCTACCCTTCCGCCCTTTCCGCCCTTCCGCCCTTCCCGCCCTTTCTGCCCTTCCGCCCTTCCGCCCTTTCCGCCCTTGCCGCCCTTCCGCCCTTTCCTCCCTTCCGCCCTTTCCGCCCTTTCCGCCCTTTCCACCCTTCCGCCCTTTCCGCCCTTTCCGCCCTTCTACCCTTTCGCCCTTTCCGCCCTTTCCGCCCTTTCGACCCTCTCCGGCCTTCTGCCCTTCCGCCCTTTCCGCCCTTTTGCCCTTCCGCCCTTTCCGCCCTTTCCGCCCTGCCGCCCTTCTGCCCTCCCGCCCTTTCCGCCCTTTCCACACTTTCCGCCCTTTCCGCCCTTCCGCCCTTCCTCCCTTTCCGCCCTTTCCGCCCTTCCGCCCTTTCCTCCCTTTCCACCCTTCCGCCCTTACCGCCCTTTCCGCCCTTCCGCCCTTCCGCCCTTTCGCCCTTCCGCCCTTCCGCCCTATCCGCCCTACCGCCCTTTCCGCCCTTTCCGCCCTTCCGCCCTTTCCGCCCATTCCGCCCTTTCCGCCCTTCCGCCCTTCCGCCCTTCCGCACTTCCGCCCTTCCGCCCTTTCCACCCTTCCCGCCCTTCATCCCTTTCCGCCCTTTCTGCCCTTTCCGCCCTTTCTACCCTTTCCGCCCTTCCGCCCTTCCGCCCTTTCCGCCCTTCCTGCCCTTTCCGCCCTTCCGCCCCTCCGCCCTTCCGCCCTTCCGCCCTTTCCGCCCTTTCCGCCCTTCCGCCCTTCCGCCCTTTCCGCACTCTCCGCCCTTCCGCCCTTTCCGCCCGTCCGCCCTTCCGCCCTTCCGCCCTTTCTGCCCTCTCCGCCCTTACTACCCTTTCCGCCCTTTCCACCCTTTCCGCTCTTTCCGCCCTTTCCGCCCTTCCGCCCTTTCCTCCCTTTCCACCCTTCCGCCCTTACCGCCCTTTCCGCCCTTCCGCCCTTCCGCCCTTTCGCCCTTCCGCCCTTTCGCCCTTCCGCCCTGTCCGCCCTTCCGCCCTTTCCACCCTTTCCGCCCTTTCCGCCCTTCCGCCCTTTCCGCCCTTCCACCCTTTCCGCCCTTTCCGCCCTTCCGCCCTTGCCGCCCTTTCCGCCCTTCCGCCCTTCTGCCCTTCGGACCTTCCTCCCCTCCGCCCTTCCGCCCTTCCTCCCTTTCCGCCCTTCCGCCCTTTCCGCCCTATCGCCCATTCGCCCTTTCCGCCCTTCCACCCTTCCGCCCTTCCGCCCTTCCACCCTTTCCGCCCTTTCCGCCCTTTCCGCCCTTTCGCCCTTCCGCACTTCCGATCTTTCGCCCTTCCGCCCTTCCGCCCTTTCGCCCTTTCCGCACTTTCGCCCTTCCGCCTTTTCGTCCATCCGCCCTTTCCGCCCTTTCCGCCCTTTCCGCCCTGTCCGCCCTCTCCGCCCTTTCCGCCCTTCCGCCCTTTCCGCCCTTTCCGCCCTTTCGCCCTTTCGCCTTTCCGCCCTTCCGCCCTTTCCGCCCTTCCTACCCTTTCGGACCTTTCGCCCTTCCGCCCTTTCTACCCTTCCCGCCCATCCGCCCTTTCCGCCCTTTCCGCCCTTTCCTCCCTTTCCGCACTTTCCGCCCTTCCGTTCTTCCGCCCTTTCTGCCCTTCCGCCCTTTCTGCCCTTCCGCCCTTCCTCCCTTTCCGCCCTTCCGCCCATCCGCCCTTCCGCCCTTCCGCCCTTTCCGCCCTTCCGCCCTTTCCGCCCTTTCCGCCCTTCCGCCCTATCCGCCCTTCCACCCTACCGGCCTTTCCGCCCTTCCGCCCTTCCTCCCTTTCCGCCCTTCCGCCCTTTCCGCTCTTCCGCCCATTCGCCCTTTTCGCCCTTCCGCCCTTTCGCCCTTTCTGCCCTTTCCGCCCTTCTGCCCTTTCGGCTTTTTCCGCCCTTCCGCCCTTCCTGCCCTTCCGCCCTTCCGCCCTTTCCGCCCTACCGCCCTTCCTCCCTTTCCGCCCTGTCCGCCCCCTCCGCCCTCTCCGCCCTTTCGGTCTTCCGCCCTTCCGCCCTTCCGCCCTTCTGCCCTTTCCGCCCTTTCCGCCCTTCCGCCCTTCCGCCCTTTCCGCCCTTTCCGCCCTTTCGCCCTTCCGCCCTTTCGCCCTTTCGCCCTTCCGCCTTTCCGCCCTTTCCACCCTTTCCGCCCTTCCGCCCTTTCCGCCCTTCCGCCCTTCCGCCCTTTCCACCCTTTCGCCTTTCCGTCATTTCCGCCCTTTCCGCCCTTTCCGCCCATCCGCCCTTTCTGCCACTCCGCGCTTTCCCCCTTTCCGCCCTCCGCCCTTTCCGCCCTTCCGCCCTTCGGCAGTTTCGGCCCTTCCGCCCTTTCCTCCCTTTCTGCCCTTTCCGCCCTTCCGCCCTTCCGCCCTTTCCGCCCCTCCACCCTTTCCGCCCTTCCGCCCTTCGTCCCTCTCCGCCCTTTCCGCTCTTTCGCCCTTCTGCCCTTTCCGCCCTTCCGCCCTTCTGCCCATTCCGCCCTTCCACCCTTTCTGCCCTTTCGCCCTTTCGCCCTTTCCGCCCTTCCGCCCTTCCGCCCTTTCCGCCCTTTCTGCCCTTTCCGCCCTTTCCGCCCTTCCCCTCTTCCGCCCTTTCGCCCTTTCCGCCGTTTCGTCCTTCCGCCCTTTCATCCATCCGCCCTTCCGCCCTTCCGCCCTTTCCGCCCTTTCCGCCCTTCCGATCTTTCGGCCCTTTCCGACCTTCCGCCCTTCCGCCCTTTCCGCCCTTTCCGTCCTTCTGATCTTTCGGCCCTTCCGCCCTTCCGCCCTTCCGCCCTTTCCGCCCTATCGCCCTTCCGCCCTTTCCGCCCTTTCCGCCATTCCGCCCTTCCGCCCTTCCTCCCTTTCCGCCTTTCCGCCCCTACACCCTTCCGCCCTTCCGCCCTTTCGGCCCTTTCCGCCCTTCCGCCCTTTCGCCCTTCCGCCCTTTCCGCCCTTCCGCCCTTCCGCCCTTCCTGCCCTTTCCGCCCTTTCGCCCTTTCGCCCTTTCGCCCTTTCCGCCCTTCCGCCCTTTCCACCCTTTCCGCCCTTTCCGCCCTTTCCGCCCTTCCGCTCTTCCGCCCTTTCGCCCTTTCCGGCCCTTTCGCCCTTCCGCCCTTTCGTCCATCCGCCCTTCCGCCCTTTCCGCCCTTTCCGCCCTGTCCGTCCTCTCCGCCCTTTCGGTCTTCCGCCCTTTCGCCCTTCCGCCCTTTCCGCCCTTCCGCCCTTTCGCCCTTCCGCCCTTTCCGCCCTTCCGCCCTTTCTACCCTTCCGCCCTTTCCGCCCTTCCGCTCTTCCCGCCCTTTCCGCCCTTACCGCCCTTCCGCCCTTCCGCCCTTTCTGCCCTTCCGCCCTTCCGCCCTTTCCGCCCTTGCCGCCCTTCCGCCCTTTCTGCCCTTCCGCCCTTTCCGCCCTTTCCACCCTTCCGCCCTTTCGCCCTTTCCGCCCTTTCCACCCTCTCCGGCCTTCTGCCCTTCCGCCCTTTCCGCCCTTTTGCCCTTCCACCCTTTCCGGCCTTTCCGCCCTGCCGCCCTTCTGCCCTTCCGCCCTTTCCGCCCTTTCCGCCCTTTCCACCCTTTCCGCCCTTCCGCCCTTCCTCCCTTTCCGCCCTTTCCGCCCTTCCGCCCTTTCCTCCCTTTCCACCCTTCCGCCCTTCCGCCCTTTCCGCCCTTCCGCCCTTCCGCCCTTTCCACCCTCTCCGGCCTTCTGCCCTTCCGCCCTTTCCGCCCTTTTGCCCTTCCACCCTTTCTGGCCTTTCCGCCCTGCCGCCCTTCTGCCCTTCCGCCCTTTCCGCCCTTTCCGCCCTTTCCACCCTTTCCGCCCTTCCGCCCTTCCTCCCTTTCCGCCCTTTCCGCCCTTCCGCCCTTTCCTCCCTTTCCACCCTTCCGCCCTTCCGCCCTTTCCGCCCTTTCGCCCTTCCGCCCTTTCCTCCCTTTCCGCCCTTCCGCCCTTCCGCCCTTTCCGCCCTACCGCCCTTCCTCCCTTTCCGCCCTGTCCGCCCCCTCCGCCCTCTCCGCCCTTTCGGTCTTCCGCCCTTCCGCCCTTCCGCCCTTCCGCCCTTTCCGCCCTTTCCGCCCTTCCGCCCTTCCGCCCTTTCCGCCCTTTCCGCCCTTTCGCCCTTCCGCCCTTTCGCCCTTTCGCCCTTCCGCCTTTCCGCCCTTTCCACCCTTTCCGCCCTTCCGCCCTTTCCGCCCTTCCGCCCTTCCGCCCTTTCCACCCTTTCGCCCTTTCCGTCATTTCCGCCCTTTCCGCCCTTTCCGCCCATCCGCCCTTTCTGCCATTCCGCGCTTTCCCCCTTTCCGCCCTCCGCCCTTTCCGCCCTTCCGCCCTTCGGCAGTTTCGGCCCTTCCGCCCTTTCCTCCCTTTCTGCCCTTTCCGCCCTTCCGCCCTTCCGCCCTTTCCGCCCCTCCACCCTTTCCGCCCTTCCGCCCTTCGTCCCTCTCCGCCCTTTCCGCTCTTTCGCCCTTCTGCCCTTTCCGCCCTTCCGCCCTTCTGCCCATTCCGCCCTTCCACCCTTTCTGCCCTTTCGCCCTTTCGCCCTTTCCGCCCTTCCGCCCTTCCGCCCTTTCCGCCCTTTCTGCCCTTTCCGCCCTTTCCGCCCTTCCCCTCTTCCGCCCTTTCGCCCTTTCCGCCGTTTCGTCCTTCCGCCCTTTCATCCATCCGCCCTTCCGCCCTTCCGCCCTTTCCGCCCTTTCCGCCCTTCCGATCTTTCGGCCCTTTCCGACCTTCCGCCCTTCCGCCCTTTCCGCCCTTTCCGTCCTTCTGATCTTTCGGCCCTTCCGCCCTTCCGCCCTTCCGCCCTTTCCGCCCTATCGCCCTTCCGCCCTTTCCGCCCTTTCCGCCATTCCGCCCTTCCGCCCTTCCTCCCTTTCCGCCTTTCCGCCCCTACACCCTTCCGCCCTTCCGCCCTTTCGGCCCTTTCCGCCCTTCCGCCCTTTCGCCCTTCCGCCCTTTCCGCCCTTCCGCCCTTCCGCCCTTCCTGCCCTTTCCGCCCTTTCGCCCTTTCGCCCTTTCGCCCTTTCCGCCCTTCCGCCCTTTCCACCCTTTCCGCCCTTTCCGCCCTTTCCGCCCTTCCGCTCTTCCGCCCTTTCGCCCTTTCCGGCCCTTTCGCCCTTCCGCCCTTTCGTCCATCCGCCCTTCCGCCCTTTCCGCCCTTTCCGCCCTGTCCGTCCTCTCAGCCCTTTCGGTCTTCCGCCCTTTCGCCCTTCCGCCCTTTCCGCCCTTCCGCCCTTTCGCCCTTCCGCCCTTTCCGCCCTTCCGCCCTTTCTACCCTTCCGCCCTTTCCGCCCTTCCGCTCTTCCCGCCCTTTCCGCCCTTACCGCCCTTCCGCCCTTCCGCCCTTTCTGCCCTTCCGCCCTTCCGCCCTTTCCGCCCTTGCCGCCCTTCCGCCCTTTCTGCCCTTCCGCCCTTTCCGCCCTTTCCACCCTTCCGCCCTTTCGCCCTTTCCGCCCTTTCCACCCTCTCCGGCCTTCTGCCCTTCCGCCCTTTCCGCCCTTTTGCCCTTCCACCCTTTCCGGCCTTTCCGCCCTGCCGCCCTTCTGCCCTTCCGCCCTTTCCGCCCTTTCCGCCCTTTCCACCCTTTCCGCCCTTCCGCCCTTCCTCCCTTTCCGCCCTTTCCGCCCTTCCGCCCTTTCCTCCCTTTCCACCCTTCCGCCCTTCAGCCCTTTCCGCCCTTCCGCCCTTCTGCCCTTTCCACCCTCTCCGGCCTTCTGCCCTTCCGCCCTTTCCGCCCTTTTGCCCTTCCACCCTTTCTGGCCTTTCCGCCCTGCCGCCCTTCTGCCCTTCCGCCCTTTCCGCCCTTTCCGCCCTTTCCACCCTTTCCGCCCTTCTGCCCTTCCTCCCTTTCCGCCCTTTCCGCCCTTCCGCCCTTTCCTCCCTTTCCACCCTTCCGCCCTTCCGCCCTTTCCGCCCTTTCGCCCTTCCGCCCTTTCCGCCCTTTCCGCCCTTCCGCCCTTCCGCCCTTTCCGCCCTTTCCACACTTTCCGCCCTTTCCGCCCTTCCGCCCTTCCTCCCTTTCCGCCCTTTCCGCCCTTCCGCCCTTTCCTCCCTTTCCACCCTTCCGCCCTCCCGCCCTTTCCGCCCTTCCGCCCTTCCGCCCTTTCGCCCTTCCGCCCTTCCGCCCTATCCGCCCTACCGCCCTTTCCGCCCTTTCCGCCCATTCCGCCCTTTCCGCCCTTTCTGCCCTTTCCGCCCTTTCTACCCTTTCCGCCCTTCCGCCCTTCCGCCCTTTCGGCCCTTCCTGCCCTTTCCGCCCTTCCGCCCCTCCGCCCTTCCGCCCTTCCGCCCTTTCCGCCCTTTCCGCCCTTCCGCCCTTCCGCCCTTTCCGCACTCTCCGCCCTTCCGCCCTTTCCGCCCTTCCGCCCTTCCGCCCTTCCGCCCTTTCCGCCCTTTCCGCCCTTCCTCCCTTTCCGCCCTTCCACCCTTTCGCCCTTTCCGCCCTTGCGCCCTTGCGCCCTTTCTGCCCTTTCCGCCCTTTCCGCCCTTCCGCCCTTCCTTCCCTTCCGCCCTGTCCACCCTCTCCGCCCTTTCGGTCTTCCGCCCTTTCCGCCCTTCCGCCCTTCCGCCCTTTCCGCCCTTTCCGCCCTTCCGATCTTTCGGCCCTTTCCGCCCTTCCGCCCTTCCGCCCTTTCCGCCCTTTCCACCCTTCCGATCTTTCGGCCCTTTCCGCCCTTCCGCCCTTCTGCCCTTTCCGCCATTCCGCCCTTCCTCACTTTCCGCCTTTCCGCCCCTACACCCTTCCGCCCTTCCGCCCTTCCTCCCTTTCCGCCCTTCCGCCCTTCCGCCCTTCCGCCCTTCCTGCCCTTTCCGCCCTTTCGCCCTTTCGCCCATTCCGCCCTTTCCGCCCTTCCGTCCTTTATGTCCTTTCCGCCCTTTCCGCCCTTTCCGCCCTTCCGCTCTTCCGCCCTTTCGCCCTTTCCGCCCTTTCGCCCTTCCGCCCTTTCGTCCATCCGCCCTTCCGCCCTTTCCGCCCTTTCCGCCCTGTCCGCCCTCTCCGCCCTTTCGGTCTTCCGCCCTTTCGCCCTTCCGCCCTTCCGCCCTTTCTACCCTTCCGCCGTTTCCGCCCATTCCGCCCTTCCTGCCCTTTCCGCCCTTTCCGCCCTTTCCAACCTTCCGCTCTTCCGCCCTTTCGCCCTTTCCGGCCCTTTCGCCCTTCCGCCCTTTCATCCATCCGCCCTTCCGCCCTTTCCGCCCTTTCCGCCCTGTCCGCCCTCTCCGCCCTTTCGGTCTTCCGCCCTTTCGCCCTTCCGCCCTTCCGCCCTTTCTCCCCTTCTGCCCTTTCCGCCCTTCCGCCCTTCCCGCCCTTTCTGCCCTTCCGCCCTTCCGCCCTTTCCGCCCTTGCCGCCCTTCCGCCCTTTCCTCCCTTCCGCCCTTTCCGCCCTTTCCGCCCTTTCCACCCTTCCGCCCTTTCCGCCCTTTCCGCCCTTCCACCCTTTCGCCCTTTCCGCCCTTTCCGCCCTTTCGACCCTCTCCGCCCTTCTGCCCTTCCGCCCTTTCCGCCCTTTTGCCCTTCCGCCCTTTCCGCCCTTTCCGCCCTGCCGCCCTTCTGCCCTTTCCGCCCTTTCCGCCCTTTCCACACTTTCCGCCCTTTCCGCCCTTCCGCCATTCCTCCCTTTACGCCCTTTCCGCCCTTCCGCCCTTTCCTCCCTTTCCACCCTTCCGCACTTACCGCCCTTTCCGCCCTTCCGCCCTTCCGCCCTTTCGCCCTTCCGCCCTTCCTCCCTGTCCGCCCTTCCGCCCTTCATCCCTTTCCGCCCTTTCTGCCCTTTCCGCCCTTTCTACCCTTTCCGCCCTTCCGCCCTTCCGCCCTTTCCGCCCTTCCTGCCCTTTCCGCCCTTCCACCCCTCCGCCCTTCCGCCCTTCCGCCCTTTCCGCCCTTTCCGCCCTTCCGCCCTTCCGCCCTTTCCGCACTCTCCGCCCTTCCGCCCTTTCCGCCCGTCCGCCCTTCCGCCCTTCCGCCCTTTCTGCCCTTTCCGCCCTTACTACCCTTTCCTCCCTTTCCGCCCTTTCGGCCCTTCCGCCCTTCCGCCCTTCTGCCCTTTCCGCCCTTCCGCCCTTCTGCCCTTCCTGCCCTTTCCGCCCTTCCGCCCTTTCCGCCCTTCCACCCTTTCCGCCCTTTCCGCCCTTCCGCCCTTTGTACCCTTCCGCCCTTTCCGCCCTTCCGCCCTTTCCGCCCTTCTGCCCTTTCGCCCTTTCGCCCTTCTGCCCTCTCCGCCCTTTCCGCCCTTTCCGCCCTTCCGACCCTTTCCGCCCTTCCTCCCTTCTGCCCTTCCGCCCTTCCGCCCCTCCGCCCTTCCGCCCTTTCCTCCCTTCCGCCCTTTCTACCCTTTCCGCCCTTCCGCCCTTCCTCCCTTTCCGCCCTTTCGGCCCTTCCGCCCTTCCGCCCTTTCCGCCCTTTCCGCACTTCCGCCCTTTCCACCCGTCTGCCCTTCCGCCCTTCCGCCCTTTCCGCCCTTCCTGCCCTTTCCGCCCTTTCGCCCTTTCGCCCATTCCGCCCTTTCCGCCCTTCCGTCCTTTATGTCCTTTCCGCCCTTTCCGCCCTTTCCGCCCTTCCGCTCTTCCGCCCTTTCGCCCTTTCCGCCCTTTCGCCCTTCCGCCCTTTCGTCCATCCGCCCTTCCGCCCTTTCCGCCCTTTCCGCCCTGTCCGCCCTCTCCGCCCTTTCGGTCTTCCGCCCTTTCGCCCTTCCGCCCTTCCGCCCTTTCTACCCTTCCGCCGTTTCCGCCCATTCCGCCCTTCCTGCCCTTTCCGCCCTTTCCGCCCTTTCCAACCTTCCGCTCTTCCGCCCTTTCGCCCTTTCCGGCCCTTTCGCCCTTCCGCCCTTTCATCCATCCGCCCTTCCGCCCTTTCCGCCCTTTCCGCCCTGTCCGCCCTCTCCGCCCTTTCGGTCTTCCGCCCTTTCGCCCTTCCGCCCTTCCGCCCTTTCTCCCCTTCTGCCCTTTCCGCCCTTCCGCCCTTCCCGCCCTTTCTGCCCTTCCGCCCTTCCGCCCTTTCCGCCCTTGCCGCCCTTCCGCCCTTTCCTCCCTTCCGCCCTTTCCGCCCTTTCCGCCCTTTCCACCCTTCCGCCCTTTCCGCCCTTTCCGCCCTTCCACCCTTTCGCCCTTTCCGCCCTTTCCGCCCTTTCGACCCTCTCCGCCCTTCTGCCCTTCCGCCCTTTCCGCCCTTTTGCCCTTCCGCCCTTTCCGCCCTTTCCGCCCTGCCGCCCTTCTGCCCTTTCCGCCCTTTCCGCCCTTTCCACACTTTCCGCCCTTTCCGCCCTTCCGCCATTCCTCCCTTTACGCCCTTTCCGCCCTTCCGCCCTTTCCTCCCTTTCCACCCTTCCGCACTTACCGCCCTTTCCGCCCTTCCGCCCTTCCGCCCTTTCGCCCTTCCGCCCTTCCTCCCTGTCCGCCCTTCCGCCCTTCATCCCTTTCCGCCCTTTCTGCCCTTTCCGCCCTTTCTACCCTTTCCGCCCTTCCGCCCTTCCGCCCTTTCCGCCCTTCCTGCCCTTTCCGCCCTTCCACCCCTCCGCCCTTCCGCCCTTCCGCCCTTTCCGCCCTTTCCGCCCTTCCGCCCTTCCGCCCTTTCCGCACTCTCCGCCCTTCCGCCCTTTCCGCCCGTCCGCCCTTCCGCCCTTCCGCCCTTTCTGCCCTTTCCGCCCTTACTACCCTTTCCTCCCTTTCCGCCCTTTCGGCCCTTCCGCCCTTCCGCCCTTCTGCCCTTTCCGCCCTTCCGCCCTTCTGCCCTTCCTGCCCTTTCCGCCCTTCCGCCCTTTCCGCCCTTCCACCCTTTCCGCCCTTTCCGCCCTTCCGCCCTTTGTACCCTTCCGCCCTTTCCGCCCTTCCGCCCTTTCCGCCCTTCTGCCCTTTCGCCCTTTCGCCCTTCTGCCCTCTCCGCCCTTTCCGCCCTTTCCGCCCTTCCGACCCTTTCCGCCCTTCCTCCCTTCTGCCCTTCCGCCCTTCCGCCCCTCCGCCCTTCCGCCCTTTCCTCCCTTCCGCCCTTTCTACCCTTTCCGCCCTTCCGCCCTTCCTCCCTTTCCGCCCTTTCGGCCCTTCCGCCCTTCCGCCCTTTCCGCCCTTTCCGCACTTCCGCCCTTTCCACCCGTCTGCCCTTCCGCCCTTCCGCCCTTTCCGCCCTTTCTGCCCTTTCCGCCCTTTCCGCCCTTTCCGCCCTTCCGCCCTTCCGCCCTTTCCGCCCTTCCGCCCTTCTGCCCTTCCTGCCCTTTCCGCCCGTTCCGCCCTTTCCACCCTTCCGCCCTTTCCGCCCTTTCCGCCCTTCCGCCCTTTCTACCCTTCCGCCCTTTCCGCCCTTCCGCCCATTCCGCCCTTCTGCCCTTTCGCCCTTTCGCCCTTCCGCCCTTCCGCCCTTCTGCCCTTTCGCCCTTTCGCCCTTCCGCCCTTCCGCCCTTTCCGCCCTCCCCGCCCTTCCGACCCTTTCCACCCTTCCGTCCTTCCTCCCTTTCCGCCCATTCCGCCCTTCCACCCTTCCGCCCTTTCCTCCCTTCCGCCCTTTCTACACTTTCCGCCCTTCCGCCCTTCCTCCCTTTCCGCCCTTTCGGCCCTTCCGCCCTTCCGCCCTTCTGCCCTTTCCGCCCTTTCCGCCCTTTCCGCCCTTCCGCCCTTTCCGCCCTTCCGCCCTTTCCGCCCTTTCGCCCTTTCTACCCTTTCCGCCCTTCCGCCCTTCCGCCCTTTCCGCCCTTTCGACACTTTCCGCCCTGTTCGCCCTTCCGCCCTTCCTCCCTTTCCACCCTTCCGCCCTTCCGCCCTTCCGCCCTTCCGCCCTACCGCCCTTTCCGCCCTTTCCGCCCTTCCGCCCTTTCCGCCCATTCCGCCCTTTCCGCCCTTGCGCCCTTCCGCCCTTCCGCACTTCCGCCCTTCCGCCCATCCACCCTTTCCGCCCTTCCGCCCTTTCCGCCCTTTCTGCCCTTTCCGCCCTTTCTACCCTTTCCGTCCTTCCGCCCTTCCGCCCTTTCGGCCCTTCCTGCCCTTTCCGCCCTTCCGCCCTTCCGCCCTTTCCGCCCTTTCCGCCCTTCCGCCCTTCCGCCCTTTCCGCACTCTCCGCCCTTCCGCCCTTTCCGCCCTTCCGCCCTTCCGCCCTTTCCGCCCTTTCTGCCCTCTCCGCCCTTACTACCCTTTCCGCCCTTCCGCCCTTCCGCCCTTTCCACCCTTCCGCCCTTACCGCCCTTTCCGCCCTTCTGCCCTTCCTGCCCTTTCCGCCCTTCCGCCCTTTCCGCCCTTCCACCCTTTCCGCCCTTTCCGCCCTTCCGCCCTTTCTACCCTTCCGCCCTTTCTGCCCTTCCGCCCTTTCCGCCCTTCTGCCCTTTCGCACTTTCGCCCTTCCGCCCTTCCGCCCTTTCCGCCCTTTCCGCCCTTCCGACCCTTTCCGCCCTTCCGCCCTTTCCGCCCTTCCGCCCTTTCCGCCCTTCCGCCCTTCCTCCCTTTCCGCCCTTTCCGCCCTTCCGCCCTTCCGCCCTTTCCGCCCTTCCGCCCTTTCTAACCTTTCCGCCCTTCCGCCCTTCCTCCCTTCCCGCCCTTTCGGCCCTTCCGCCCTTCCGCCCTTCCGCCATTTCCGCCCTTTCCGCACTTCCGCCCTTTCAGCCCTTCCGTCCTTCCGCTCTTTATGCCCTTTCCACCCTTCCACCCTTTCCGCCCTTCCTCCCATCTGCCCTTCCGCCCTTCCTCCCCTTCCGCCCTTCCGCCCTTTCCCCCCTTTCCGCCCTTTCTACCCTTCCGCTCTTCCGCCCTTTCCGCCCATTCCACCCTTCCGTCCTTTCCGCCCTTTCCGCCCTTTCGCCCTTCCGCCCTTTCCACCCTTCCGCCCTTTCCGCCCTTTCCGCCCTTTCCGCCCTTCCGCCCTTTCCGCCCTTCCGCCCTTTCCGGCCTTTCGCCCTTTCTACCCTTTCCGCCCTTCCGCCCTTCCTCCCTTTCCGCCCTTTCCGCCCATCTACCCTTCCGCCCTTCCGCCCTTCCCGCCCTTTCTGCCATTCCGCCCTTTCCGCCCTTTACACCCTTCCGCCCTTCCGCCCTTCCGCCCTTTCCGCCCTTCCGCCCTTTCTACACTTTCCGCCCTTTCGCCCTTCCGCCCTTTCTACTTTTCCCGCCCTTCCGCCCTTTCCGCCCTTTCCGCCCTTTCCACCCTTCCGCCCTTCCGCCCTTTCGCCCTTTCGCCCTTTCGCCCTTCCGCCCTTCCGCCCTTTCCGCCCTTCCGCCCTTTCCGCCCTTTCTGCCCTTTCCGCCCTTTCTACCCTTTCCGTCCTTCCGCCCTTCCGCCCTTTCGGCCCTTCCTGCCCTTTCCGCCCTTCCGCCCTTCCGCCCTTTCCGCCCTTTCCGCCCTTCCGCCCTTCCGCCCTTTCCGCACTCTCCGCCCTTCCGCCCTTTCCGCCCTTCCGCCCTTCCGCCCTTTCCGCCCTTTCTGCCCTCTCCGCCCTTACTACCCTTTCCGCCCTTCCGCCCTTCCGCCCTTTCCACCCTTCCGCCCTTACCGCCCTTTCCGCCCTTCTGCCCTTCCTGCCCTTTCCGCCCTTCCGCCCTTTCCGCCCTTCCACCCTTTCCGCCCTTTCCGCCCTTCCGCCCTTTCTACCCTTCCGCCCTTTCTGCCCTTCCGCCCTTTCCGCCCTTCTGCCCTTTCGCACTTTCGCCCTTCCGCCCTTCCGCCCTTTCCGCCCTTTCCGCCCTTCCGACCCTTTCCGCCCTTCCGCCCTTTCCGCCCTTCCGCCCTTTCCGCCCTTCCGCCCTTCCTCCCTTTCCGCCCTTTCCGCCCTTCCGCCCTTCCGCCCTTTCCGCCCTTCCGCCCTTTCTAACCTTTCCGCCCTTCCGCCCTTCCTCCCTTCCCGCCCTTTCGGCCCTTCCGCCCTTCCGCCCTTCCGCCATTTCCGCCCTTTCCGCACTTCCGCCCTTTCAGCCCTTCCGTCCTTCCGCTCTTTATGCCCTTTCCACCCTTCCACCCTTTCCGCCCTTCCTCCCATCTGCCCTTCCGCCCTTCCTCCCCTTCCGCCCTTCCGCCCTTTCCCCCCTTTCCGCCCTTTCTACCCTTCCGCTCTTCCGCCCTTTCCGCCCATTCCACCCTTCCGTCCTTTCCGCCCTTTCCGCCCTTTCGCCCTTCCGCCCTTTCCACCCTTCCGCCCTTTCCGCCCTTTCCGCCCTTTCCGCCCTTCCGCCCTTTCCGCCCTTCCGCCCTTTCCGGCCTTTCGCCCTTTCTACCCTTTCCGCCCTTCCGCCCTTCCTCCCTTTCCGCCCTTTCCGCCCATCTACCCTTCCGCCCTTCCGCCCTTCCCGCCCTTTCTGCCATTCCGCCCTTTCCGCCCTTTACACCCTTCCGCCCTTCCGCCCTTCCGCCCTTTCCGCCCTTCCGCCCTTTCTACACTTTCCGCCCTTTCGCCCTTCCGCCCTTTCTACTTTTCCCGCCCTTCCGCCCTTTCCGCCCTTTCCGCCCTTTCCACCCTTCCGCCCTTCCGCCCTTTCGCCCTTTCGCCCTTTCGCCCTTCCGCCCTTCCGCCCTTTCCGCCCTTCCGCCCTTTCGCCCTTTCCGCCCTTTCCTCCCTGTCGGCCCTCTCCGCCGTTTCGGTCTTCCGCCATTCCGCCCTTCTGCCCTTCCGCCCTTTCCGCCCTTTCCGCCCTTCCGCCCTTCCGCCCTTTCCGCCCTTTCCGCCCTTTCGCCCTTCCGCCCTTGCGCCCTTCCGCCCCTTCCGCCCTTCCGCCCTTTCCACCCTTTCCGCCCTTCCGCCCTTTCCGCCCTTCCGCCCTTTCACCCTTCCGTCATTTCCGCCCTTCCGCCCTTTCCGGCCTTTCCGGCCTTTCCGCCCTTACGCCCTTCGGCCCTTTCCGCCCTTCCGCCCTTCCGCCCTTTCCGCCCTTTCCGCCCTTTCGCCCTTCCGCCCTTTCCGCCCTTCCACCCTTCCGCCCTTTCCGCCCTTTCCGCCCTTCCGCCCTTCCTGCCCTTTCCGCCCTTTCGCCCTTCCGCCCTTCTGCCCTTCCGCCCTTCCGCCCGTCCGCCCTTCCGACCTTTCCGCCATTTCCACCGTTCTGCCCTTCCCGCCCTTTCCGCCCTTTTGCCCTTTCCACCCTTTCCGCCCTTTCCGCCCTGCCGCCCTTCTGCCCTTCCGCCCTTTCCGCCCTTTCCACCCATTCCGCCCTTTCCGCCCTGCCGCCCTTCTGCCCTTCCTCCCTTTCCGCCCTTCCGCCCTTCCGCCCTTTCCTCCCTTTCCACCCTTCCGCCCTTACTGCCCTTCCGCCCTTCCGCCCTTCCGCCCTTTCGCCCTTCCGCCCTTCCGCCCTTCCGCCCTATCCGCCCTACCGCCCTTTCCGCCCTTTCACCCCTTCCGCCCTTGCCGCCCATTCCGCCCTTTCCGCCCTTTCCGCCCTTCCGCCCTTTCCGCCCATTCCGCCCTTTCCGCCCTTCCGCCCGTCCGCCCTTCCGCACTTCCGCCCTTCCGCCCTTTCCACCCTTCCCGCCCTTCCGCCCTTTCCGCCCTTTCTGCCCTTTCCGCCCTTTCTACCCTTTCCGCCCTTCCGCCCTTCCGCCCTTTCCACCCTTCCCGCCCTTCCGCCCTTTCCGCCCTTTCTGCCCTTTCCGCCCTTCCTGCCCTTTCCGCCCTTCCGCCCCTCCGCCCTTCCGCCCTTCCGCCCTTTCCGCCATTTCCGCCCTTCCGCCCTTCCGCCCTTTCCGCACTCTCCGCCCTTCCGCCCTTTCCGCCCGTCCGCCCTTCCGCCCTTCCGCCCTTTCTGCCCTCTCCGCCCTAACTACCCTTTCCGCCCTTTCCACCCTTTCCGCTCTTTCCGCCCTTTCGCCCTTCCGCCCTTTCCGCCCTTCCGCCCTTCTGCCCTTCCTGCCCTTTCCGCCCTTCCGCCCTTTCCGCCCTTCCGCCCTTTCCGCCCTTTCCGCCCTTCCGCCCTTTCTACCCTTCCGCCCTTTCCGCCCTTCCGCCCTTTCCGCCCTTCCGCCCTTTCGCCCTTTCGCCCTTCTGCCCTTCCGCCCTTTCCGCCCTTTCCGCCCTTCCGACCCTTTCCGCCCTTCCGCCCTTCTGCCCTTCCGCCCTTTCCGCCCCTCCGCCCTTCCGCTCTTTCTACCCTTCCGCCCTTTCCGCCCTTCCGTCCTTCCTCCCTTTCCGCCCATTCCGCCCTTCCGCCCTTCCGCCCTTTCCTCCCTTCCGCCCTTTCCGCCCTTTCCGCCCTTCCGCCCTTCCTCCCTTTCCGCCCTTTCCGCCCTTCCGCCCTTCCGCCCTTCCGCCCTTTCCGCCCTTTCCGCACTTCCGCCCTTTCAGCCCTTCCGTCCTTCCGCCCTTTCCGCCCTTTCCACCCTTCCACCCTTTCCGCCCTTCCTCCCATCTGCCCTTCCGCCCTTCCTCCCCTTCCGCCCTTCCGCCCTTTCCCCCCTTTCCGCCCTTTCTACCCTTCCGCTCTTCCGCCCTTTCCGCCCTTTCCACCCTTCCGTCCTTTCCGACCTTTCCGCCCTTTCGCCCTTCCGCCCTTTCCACCCTTCCGCCCTTTCCGCCCTTTCCGCCCTTTCCGCCCTTCCGCCCTTTCCGCCCTTTCCACCCGTCCGCCCTTTCTACCCTTTCCGCCCTTCCGCCCTTCCTCCCTTTCCGCCCTTTCCGCCCTTTCCGCCCTTCCGCCCTTCTGCCCTTCCTGCCCTTTCCGCCCTTCCGCCCTTTCCACCCTTCCGCCCTTTCCGCCATTTCCGCCCTTCCGCCCTTTCTAGCCTTCCGCCCTTTCCGCCCTTCCGACCCTTTCCGCCCTTCTGCCCTTTCGCCCTTTCGCCCTTCCGCCCTTCCGCCCTTTCTGCCCTTTCGCCCTTCCGCCCTTCCGCCCTTCCGCCCTTTCCGCCCTTCCGCCCTTCCGCCCTTCCGCCCCTCCGCCCTTCCGCCCTTTCTACCCTTCCGCCCTTTCCGCCCTTTCCGCCCTTCCTCCCTTTCCGCCCATTCCGCCCTTCCGCCCTTCTGCCCTTTCCTCCCTTCCCCCCTTTCTACACTTTCCGCCCTTCCGCCCTTCCTCCCTTTCCGCCCTTTCGGCCCTTCCGCCCTTTCGCCCTTCCGCCCTTTCCGCCCTTACCGCCCTTCCGCCCTTTCCGCCCTTCCGCCCTTTCTACCCTTTCCGCCCTTCCGCCCTTCCTCCCTTTCCGCCCTTTCCGCCCATCCGCCTCTCCGCCCTTCCGCCCTTTCCGCCCTTCCGCCCTTTCCGCCCTTTACACACTTCCGCCCTTCCGCCCTTCCGCCCATTCTACCTTTCCCGCCCTTCCGCCCTTTCTGCCCTTTCCGCCCTTTCCGCCCTTCCGCCCTTTCCGCCCTTCTGCCCATTCCGCCCTTCCTGCCCTTTCCGCCCTTTCCGCCCTTCCGCCCTTTCTGCCCTTTCTGCAATTTTTGCCCTTCCTGCCCTTTCTGCCCTTCCGCCCTTTCCGCCCTTCCGCCCCTTCCGCCCCTTCCGCCCCTTCCGCCCTTTCTGCCCTTTCTGCCCTTTCTGCCCACCCTTTCTGCCTGCCCTTTCTGCCCTTTCTGCACTTTCTGCCTGCCCTTTCCTTCTGCTCTTTCTGCCCTTTCTTTCTGCCCTATCTTTCTGCACATCCCGCCCTTTCTGCCCTTCCGCCCTATCCGCCCTTCCGCCCTTCCGTCCTTTCCGCCCTTCCGCCCTTCCCACCCTTCCGCCCTTTCTACCCTTTCCGCCCTTTCGCCCTTCCGCCCTTTCCGCCCTTTCTACCCTTTCGCCCTTCCACCCTTTCCGCCCTTTCCGCCCTTCCGCCCTTCCGCCCTTCCTGCCCTTTCTCCTTTTCTGCCGTTTCCGCCCTTCCGCCCTCTCTGCCCTTTCTGCCCGCCCTGCCCTTTTTGCCCTTTCTGCCCTTTCCGCCCTTCCCTGTCCTTTCTGCCCACCCTACCCGCCCTATCCACCCTGCCCTTTCTGCCCTTTCTGCCCGCCCTTTCTGCCCTTCCCTTCTGCCCTTCCTGCCCTTTCTGCCTGCCCATTCTGCCCGCCCTTTCTGCCCTTCCTTCCTGCCCTTCCTTTCTGCCCTTTCTTCCGGCCCTTCCTTTCTGCCCTTCCTGCCCTTTCTGCACGCCCTTCCCGCCCGCCCTGCCTGCCGCCCTTCCCACCCTTTCCGCCTGCCCTTCCCGCATTTCCCGCCCTTTCTGCCCGGCGTGCCCGCCCTGCCCTTCCTACCCGCCCTGCCCTTCCTGCCCTTTCTGCCTGCCCATTCTGCCCGCCCTTCCTGCCCTTCCTTCCTCCCCTTCCTTTCTGCCCTTTCTTCCAGCCCTTCCTTTCTGCCCTTCCTGCCCTTTCTGCCCGCCCTTCCCGCCCGCCCTGCCTGCCGCCCTTCCCACCCTTCCCGCCCGCCCTTCCCGCATTTCCCGCCCTTCCTGCCCGGCGTGCCCGCCCTGCCCTTCCTACCCGTTCTGCCCTTTCTGCCCTTTCTGCCCGCCCTGCCATTTCTGCGCGCCCTGCCCTTTCTACCCTTTCTGCCCGCCCTGCCCGCCCTACCCGTTCTGCCCGCCCTGCCCTTTCTGCCCTTTCTGCCCGCCCTGCCCGTTCTGCCCTTCCTGCCCGCCCTGCCCTTTCTGCCCTTCCTGCCCTTCCTGCCCTTCGGCCCTTTCCGCCCTTTCCGCCCTTCCGCTCTTCCGCCCTTTCCGCCCTTTCTGCCCTTTCTGCCCTTCTGCCCTTCTCGCCCTTTCCGCCCTTTCCGCCCTTTCGCCCTTCCGCCCTTTCTGCCCTCTCCGCCCTTTTTGCCAACCCTGCCCTTCCTGCCCGCCCTGCCCACCCTACCTGCCCTGCCCGCCCTTCCTGCCCTGCCCTTTCTGCCCTTTCTGCCTGCCCTTTCTGCCCATCCTTCCTGCCCTTCCTTTCTGCCCGCCCTGCCCTTCCTGCCCTTTCTGCCTGCCCATTCTGCCCGCCCTTTCTTCCCTTCCTTCCTGCCCTTCCTTTCTGCCCTTTCTTCCGGCCCTTCCTTTCTGCCCTTCCTGCCCTTTCTGCCTGCCCTTTCCACCCGCCCTGCCTGCCGCCCTTCCCGCCCTTCCTGCTCGCCCTTCCCGCCCTGCCCGCCTGCCCTTCCCGCCCTTCCTGCCCGGCGTGCCCGCCCTGCCCTTCCTACCCGCCCTGCCCTTCCTGCCCGCCCTGCCCTTTCTGCCCTTTCCGCCCGCCCTGCCCGCCCTGCCCGTTCTGCCCGCCCTGCCCTTTCTGCCCTTTCTGCCCTTTCTGCCCTTTCCGCCCTTCCGCCCTTCCCGCCCTTTCCGCCCTTTGCGCCCTTCCGCCCTTCCTGCTCCTTCCGCCCTTTCGCCCTTTCGCCCTTCCGCCATTTCCGCCCTTTCCGCCCTTCCGCCCTTCCGCCCTTTCCGCACTCTCCGCCCTTTCGCCCTTTCTGCCCGCCCTTTCCGCCCTTTCCGCCCTTCAGCCCGTCCTCCCTTTCTGCCTTTCCGCCCTTACTACCCTTTCCTCCCTTTCCGCCCTTCCGCCCTTTCCGCCCTTCCGCCCTTCCGCCCTTCCGCCCTTCCGCCCTTTCCGCCCTTTCCGCCCTTCCGCCATTTCCACCCTTCCGCCCTTTCCGCCCTTTCCGCCCTTTCCGCCCCTCTGCCCTTCCGCCCTTTCCGCCCTTCCGCCCTTTCCGCCCTTTTCGCCCTTTCCACCCTTCCGCCCTTTCCGCCCTTTCCGCCCTTTCGCCCTTCCACCCTTCCGCCCTTTCGCCCTTCCGCCCTTTCCGCCCTTCCGCCCTTTCCAGCCTTTCTGCCCTTTCCGCCCCTTCCGCCCTTTATGCCCTTTCCGCCCCTTCCGCCCTCCCGCCCTTCCCCCCTTCTGCCCTTCCGCCCATCCGCCCTTCCGCCCTTTCCGGCCTTCCGCCCTTTCCGCCCTTCCTGCCCTTTCCGCACTTCCGCCCTTTCCGCCCTTTCGCCCTTCCGCCCTTTCTGCCCTTTCCGCCCTTCTGCCCTTTCTGCCCTTTCTGTACTTTTTGCCCTTCCTGCCCTTTCTGCCCTTTCCACCCTTCCGCCCTTTCGCCCTTCCGCCCTTTCCGCCCTTCCGCCCTTTCCACCCTTTCTGCCCTTTCCGCCCCTTCCGCCCTTTATGCCCTTTCCGCCCTTTCCGCCCTCTCGCCCTTCCCCCCTTCTGCCCTTCCGCCCATCCGCCCTTCCGCCCTTTCCGCCCTTCCGCCCTTCCTGCCCTTTCCGCACTTCCGCCCTTTCCGCCCGTCCGCCCTTCCGCCCTTTCTGCCCTCTCCGCCCTTACTACCCTTTCCGCCCTTCCGCCCTTTCCACCCTTTCGGCTCTTTCCGCCCTTTCGCCCTTCCGCCCTTTCCGCCCTTCCGCCCTTCTGCCCTTTCCGCCCTTTCCGCCCTTCCGCCCTTTCCACCCTTCCGCCCTTCCGCCCTTTCCGCCCTTCCGCCCTTTCTACCCTTCCGCCCTTTCCGCCCTTCCGACCCTTTCCGCCCTTCTGCCCTTTCGCCCTTTCGCCCTTCCGCCCTTCCGCCCTTTCTGCCCTTTCGCCCTTCCGCCCTTCCGCCCTTCCGCCCTTTCCGCCCTTCCGCCCTTCCGCCCTTCCGCCCCTCCGCCCTTCCGCCCTTCCGTCCTTCCCCCCTTTCTGCCCATTCCGCCCTTCCGCCCTTTCCGCCCTTTCCTCCCTTCCCCCCTTTCTACACTTTCCGCCCTTCCGCCCTTCCTCCCTTTCCGCCCTTTCGGCCCTTCCGCCCTTTCGCCCTTCCGCCCTTTCCACCCCTTCCGCCCTTTCCGCCCTTCCGCCCTTTCCGCCCTTCCGCCCTTTCTACCCTTTCCGCCCTTCCGCCCTTCCTCCCTTTCCGCCCTTTCCGCCCATCCGCCTCTCCGCCCTTCCGCCCTTTCCGCCCTTCCGCCCTTTCCGCCGTTTACACCCTTCCGCCCTTCCGCCCTTCCACCCTTCTGCCCTTTCCGCCCTTCCGCCCTTTCTACACTTTCCGCCCTTTCGCCCTTCCGCCCATTCTACCTTTCCCGCACTTCCGCCCTTTCTGCCCTTTCCGCCCTTTCCGCGCTTCCGCCCTTCTGCCCTTTCCGCCCTTCCGCCCTTTCCGCCCTTCCGCCCATTCCGCCCTTCCTGCCCTTTCCGCCCTTTCCGCCCTTCTGCCCTTTCTGCCCTTTCTGCAATTTTTGCCCTTCCTGCCGTTTCTGCCCTTCCGCCCTTTCCGCCCTTCCGCCCCTTCCGCCCCTTCCGCCCTTTCCGCCCTTTCTGCCCTTTCTGCCCTTTCTGCCCACCCTTTCTGCCTGCCCTTTCTGCCCTTTCTGCACTTTCTGCCTGCCCTTTCCTTCTGCTCTTTCTGCCCTTTCTTTCTGCCCTTTCCTTCTGCCCATCCCGCCCTTTCTGCCCTTCCGCCCTATCCGCCCTTCCGCCCTTCCGTCCTTTCCGCCCCTTCCGCCCTTCCGCCCTTTCGCCCTTCCGCCCTTTCCGCCCTTTCTACCCTTTCGCCCTTCCACCCTTTCCGCCCTTTCCGCCCTTCCGCCCTTCCGCCCTTCCTGCCCTTTCTCCTTTTCTGCCGTTTCCGCCCTTCCGCCCTTTCTGCCCTTTCTGCCCGCCCTGCCCTTTTTGCCCTTTCTGCCCTTTCCGCCCTTCCCTGTCCTTTCTGCCCACCCTACCCGCCCTATCCACCCTGCCCTTTCTGCCCTTTCTGCCCGCCCTTTCTGCCCTTCCCTTCTGCCCTTCCTGCCCTTTCTGCCTGCCCATTCTGCCCGCCCTTTCTGCCCTTCCTTCCTGCCCTTCCTTTCTGCCCTTTCTTCCGGCCCTTCCTTTCTGCCCTTCCTGCCCTTTCTGCACGCCCTTCCCGCCCGCCCTGCCTGCCGCCCTTCCCACCCTTTCCGCCTGCCCTTCCCGCATTTCCCGCCCTTTCTGCCCGGCGTGCCCGCCCTGCCCTTCCTACCTGCCCTGCCCTTCCTGCCCTTTCTGCCTGCCCATTCTGCCCGCCCTTTCTGCCCTTCCTTCCTCCCCTTCCTTTCCGCCCTTTCTTCCAGCCCTTCCTTTCTGCCCTTCCTGCCCTTTCTGCCCGCCCTTCCCGCCCGCCCTGCCTGCCGCCCTTCCCACCCTTCCCGCCCGCCCTTCCCGCATTTCCCGCCCTTCCTGCCCGGCGTACCCGCCCTGCCCTTCCTACCCGTTCTGCCCTTTCTACCCTTTCTGCCCGCCCTGCCCGCCCTGCCCGTTCTGCCCGCCCTGCCCTTTCTGCCCTTTCTGCCCGCCCTGCCCGTTCTGCCCTTCCTGCCCGCCCTGCCCTTTCTGCCCTTCCTGCCCTTCCTGCCCTTCGGCCCTTTCCGCCCTTTCCGCCCTTCCGCTCTTCCGCCCTTTCCGCCCTTTCTGCCCTTTCTGCCCTTCTGCCCTTCTCGCCCTTTCCGCCCTTTCCGCCCTTTCCGCCCTTTCGCCCTTCCGCCCTTTCTGCCCTCTCCGCCCTTTTTGCCAACCCTGCCCTTCCTGCCCGCCCTGCCCACCCTACCTGCCCTGCCCGCCCTTCCTGCCCTGCCCTTTCTGCCCTTTCTGCCTGCCCTTTCTGCCCATCCTTCCTGCCCTTCCTTTCTGCCCGCCCTGCCCTTCCTGCCCTTTCTGCCTGCCCATTCTGCCCGCCCTTTCTGCCCTTCCTTCCTGCCCTTCCTTTCTGCCCTTTCTTCCGGCCCTTCCTTTCTGCCCTTCCTGCCTTTCTGCCCGCCCTTTCCGCCCGCCCTGCCTGCCGCCCTTCCCGCCCTTCCTGCTCGCCCTTCCCGCCCTGCCCGCCTGCCCTTCCCGCCCTTCCTGCCCGGCGTGCCCGCCCTGCCCTTCCTACCCGCCCTGCCCTTCCTGCCCGCCCTGCCCTTTCTGCCCTTTCCGCCCGCCCTGCCCGCCCTGCCCGTTCTGCCCGCCCTGCCCTTTCTGCCCTTTCTGCCCTTTCTGCCCTTTCCGCCCTTCCGCCCTTCCCGCCCTTTGCGCCCTTTCCGCCCTTCCGCCCTTCCTGCTCCTTCCGCCCTTTCGCCCTTTCGCCCTTCCGCCCTTTCCGCCCCTTCCACCCTTCCGCCCTTTCCGCCCTTTCCGCCCTTCCGCCATTTCCACCCTTCCGCCCTTTCCGCCCTTTCCGCCCTTTCCGCCCCTCTGCCCTTCCGCCCTTTCCGCCCTTCCGCCCTTTCCGCCCTTTCCGCCCTTTCGCCCTTTCGCCCTTCCACCCTTCCGCCCTTCCGCCCTTCCGCCCTTTCCGCCCTTCCGCCCTTTCCACCCTTTCTGCCCTTTCCGCCCCTTCCGCCCTTTATGCCCTTTCCGCCCTTTCCGCCCTCCCGCCCTTCCCCCCTTCTGCCCTTCCGCCCATCCGCCCTTCCGCCCTTTCCGGCCTTCCGCCCTTTCCGCCCTTCCGACCCTTTCCGCCCTTCTGCCCTTTCGCCCTTTCGCCCTTCCGCCCTTCCGCCCTTTCTGCCCTTTCGCCCTTCCGCCCTTCCGCCCTTCCGCCCTTTCCGCCCTTCCGCCCTTCCGCCCTTCCGCCCCTCCGCCCTTCCGCCCTTCCGTCCTTCCCCCCTTTCTGCCCATTCCGCCCTTCCGCCCTTTCCGCCCTTTCCTCCCTTCCCCCCTTTCTACACTTTCCGCCCTTCCGCCCTTCCTCCCTTTCCGCCCTTTCGGCCCTTCCGCCCTTTCGCCCTTCCGCCCCTTCCACCCCTTCCGCCCTTTCCGCCCTTCCGCCCTTTCCGCCCTTCCGCCCTTTCTACCCTTTCCGCCCTTCCGCCCTTCCTCCCTTTCCGCCCTTTCCGCCCATCCGCCTCTCCGCCCTTCCGCCCTTTCCGCCCTTCCGCCCTTTCCGCCGTTTACACCCTTCCGCCCTTCCGCCCTTCCACCCTTCTGCCCTTTCCGCCCTTCCGCCCTTTCTACACTTTCCGCCCTTTCGCCCTTCCGCCCATTCTACCTTTCCCGCACTTCCGCCCTTTCTGCCCTTTCCGCCCTTTCCGCGCTTCCGCCCTTCTGCCCTTTCCGCCCTTCCGCCCTTTCCGCCCTTCCGCCCATTCCGCCCTTCCTGCCCTTTCCGCCCTTTCCGCCCTTCTGCCCTTTCTGCCCTTTCTGCAATTTTTGCCCTTCCTGCCGTTTCTGCCCTTCCGCCCTTTCCGCCCTTCCGCCCCTTCCGCCCCTTCCGCCCTTTCCGCCCTTTCTGCCCTTTCTGCCCTTTCTGCCCACCCTTTCTGCCTGCCCTTTCTGCCCTTTCTGCACTTTCTGCCTGCCCTTTCCTTCTGCTCTTTCTGCCCTTTCTTTCTGCCCTTTCCTTCTGCCCATCCCGCCCTTTCTGCCCTTCCGCCCTATCCGCCCTTCCGCCCTTCCGTCCTTTCCGCCCCTTCCGCCCTTCCGCCCTTTCGCCCTTCCGCCCTTTCCGCCCTTTCTACCCTTTCGCCCTTCCACCCTTTCCGCCCTTTCCGCCCTTCCGCCCTTCCGCCCTTCCTGCCCTTTCTCCTTTTCTGCCGTTTCCGCCCTTCCGCCCTTTCTGCCCTTTCTGCCCGCCCTGCCCTTTTTGCCCTTTCTGCCCTTTCCGCCCTTCCCTGTCCTTTCTGCCCACCCTACCCGCCCTATCCACCCTGCCCTTTCTGCCCTTTCTGCCCGCCCTTTCTGCCCTTCCCTTCTGCCCTTCCTGCCCTTTCTGCCTGCCCATTCTGCCCGCCCTTTCTGCCCTTCCTTCCTGCCCTTCCTTTCTGCCCTTTCTTCCGGCCCTTCCTTTCTGCCCTTCCTGCCCTTTCTGCACGCCCTTCCCGCCCGCCCTGCCTGCCGCCCTTCCCACCCTTTCCGCCTGCCCTTCCCGCATTTCCCGCCCTTTCTGCCCGGCGTGCCCGCCCTGCCCTTCCTACCTGCCCTGCCCTTCCTGCCCTTTCTGCCTGCCCATTCTGCCCGCCCTTTCTGCCCTTCCTTCCTCCCCTTCCTTTCCGCCCTTTCTTCCAGCCCTTCCTTTCTGCCCTTCCTGCCCTTTCTGCCCGCCCTTCCCGCCCGCCCTGCCTGCCGCCCTTCCCACCCTTCCCGCCCGCCCTTCCCGCATTTCCCGCCCTTCCTGCCCGGCGTACCCGCCCTGCCCTTCCTACCCGTTCTGCCCTTTCTACCCTTTCTGCCCGCCCTGCCCGCCCTGCCCGTTCTGCCCGCCCTGCCCTTTCTGCCCTTTCTGCCCGCCCTGCCCGTTCTGCCCTTCCTGCCCGCCCTGCCCTTTCTGCCCTTCCTGCCCTTCCTGCCCTTCGGCCCTTTCCGCCCTTTCCGCCCTTCCGCTCTTCCGCCCTTTCCGCCCTTTCTGCCCTTTCTGCCCTTCTGCCCTTCTCGCCCTTTCCGCCCTTTCCGCCCTTTCCGCCCTTTCGCCCTTCCGCCCTTTCTGCCCTCTCCGCCCTTTTTGCCAACCCTGCCCTTCCTGCCCGCCCTGCCCACCCTACCTGCCCTGCCCGCCCTTCCTGCCCTGCCCTTTCTGCCCTTTCTGCCTGCCCTTTCTGCCCATCCTTCCTGCCCTTCCTTTCTGCCCGCCCTGCCCTTCCTGCCCTTTCTGCCTGCCCATTCTGCCCGCCCTTTCTGCCCTTCCTTCCTGCCCTTCCTTTCTGCCCTTTCTTCCGGCCCTTCCTTTCTGCCCTTCCTGCCTTTCTGCCCGCCCTTTCCGCCCGCCCTGCCTGCCGCCCTTCCCGCCCTTCCTGCTCGCCCTTCCCGCCCTGCCCGCCTGCCCTTCCCGCCCTTCCTGCCCGGCGTGCCCGCCCTGCCCTTCCTACCCGCCCTGCCCTTCCTGCCCGCCCTGCCCTTTCTGCCCTTTCCGCCCGCCCTGCCCGCCCTGCCCGTTCTGCCCGCCCTGCCCTTTCTGCCCTTTCTGCCCTTTCTGCCCTTTCCGCCCTTCCGCCCTTCCCGCCCTTTGCGCCCTTTGCGCCCTTCCGCCCTTCCTGCTCCTTCCGCCCTTTCGCCCTTTCGCCCTTCCGCCCTTTCCGCCCCTTCCACCCTTCCGCCCTTTCCGCCCTTTCCGCCCTTCCGCCATTTCCACCCTTCCGCCCTTTCCGCCCTTTCCGCCCTTTCCGCCCCTCTGCCCTTCCGCCCTTTCTGCCCTTCCGCCCTTTCCGCCCTTTCCGCCCTTTCGCCCTTTCGCCCTTCCACCCTTCCGCCCTTCCGCCCTTCCGCCCTTTCCGCCCTTCCGCCCTTTCCACCCTTTCTGCCCTTTCCGCCCCTTCCGCCCTTTATGCCCTTTCCGCCCTTTCCGCCCTCCCGCCCTTCCCCCCTTCTGCCCTTCCGCCCATCCGCCCTTCCGCCCTTTCCGGCCTTCCGCCCTTTCCGCCCTTCCTGCCCTTTCCGCACTTCCGCCCTTTCCGCCCTTTCGCCCTTCCGCCCTTTCTGCCCTTTCCGCCCTTCTGCCCTTTCTGCCCTTTCTGTACTTTTTGCCCTTCCTGCCCTTTCTGCCCTTTCCACCCTTCCGCCCTTCCGCCCTTTCCGCCCTTCCGCCCTTTCCACCCTTTCTGCCCTTTCCGCCCCTTCCGCCCTTTATGCCCTTTCCGCCCTTTCCGCCCTCTCGCCCTTCCCCCCTTCTGCCCTTCCGCCCATCCGCCCTTCCGCCCTTTCCGGCCTTCCGCCCTTTCCGCCCTTCCTGCCCTTTCCGCACTTCCGCCCTTTCCGCCCTTTCGCCCTTCCGCCCTTTCTGCCCTTCCGCCCTTCTGCCCTTTCTGCCCTTTCTGTACCTTTTGCCCTTCCTGCCCTTTCTGCCCTTCCGCCCTTCCGCCCTTTCCGCCCTTCCTGCCCTTTCCGCACTTCCGCCCTTTCCGCCCTTTCGCCCTTCCGCGCTTTCTGCCCTTTCTGCCCTTCTGCCCTTTCTGTACTTTTTGCCCTTCCTGCCCTTTCTGCCCTTTCCGCCCCTTCCGCCCTTCCGCCCTTTCCGCCCTTTCTGCCCTTTCTTTCTGCCCTTTCCTTCTGCTCTTTCTGCCCTTTCTTTCTGCCCTTTCTTTCTGCCCATCCCGCCCTTTCTGCCCTTCCGCTCTATCCGCCCTTCCGCCCTTTCCGCCCTTTCCGCCCTTTCCGCCCTTCCGCCCTTCTGCCCATTCCGCCCTTCCGCCCTTTCCGCCCTTTCTGCACTTTTTGCCCCTTCCGCCCTTTATGCCCTTTCCGCCCTTTCCGCCCTTCCGCCCTTTCCGCCCTTTCGCCCTTCCGCCCTTTCCGCCCTTCCGCCCTTTCGCCCTTCCGCCCTTTCCGCCCTTCCGCCCTTTCGCCCTTCCGCCCTTTCCGCCCTTCCGCCCTTCCGCCCTTTCCGCCCTTTCTGCACTTTTTGCCCCTTCCGCCCTTTATGCCCTTCCTGCCCTTTCCGCCCTTCCGCCCTTCCCGCCCTTTCCGCCCTTTCGCCCTTCCGCCCTTTCTGCCCTCTCCGCCCTTTTTGCCCACCCTGCCCTTCCTGCCCTTTCTGCCCGCCCTGCCCACCCTACCTGCCCTGCCCGACCTTCCTGCCCTCCCCTTTCTGCCCTTTCTGCCCGCCCTTTCTGCCCTTCCTTCCTGCCCTTCCTTTCTGCCCTTCCTGCCCTTTCTGCCCTTCCTTCCTGCCCTTCCTTTCTGCCCTTCCTGCCCTTTCTGCCCGCCCTTCCCGCCCGCCCTTCCTCCATTCCCGCCCTGCTCTTCCTACCCGCCCTGCCCTTCCTGCCCTTTCTGCCTACCCATTCTGCCCGCCCTTTCTTCCCTTCCTTCCTCCCCTTCCTTTCTGCCCTTTCTTCCGGCCCTTCCTTTCTGCCCTTCCTGTCCTTTCTGCCCGCCCTTCCCGCCCGCCCTGCCTGCCGCCCTTCCCGCCCTTCCTGCTCGCCCTTCCCGCCCTTCCCGCCCGCCCTTCCCGCAGTTCCCGCCCTTCCTGCCCGGCGTGCCCGCCCTGCCCTTCCTACCCACCCTGCCCTTCCTGCCCTTCCTGCCCGCCCTGCCCTTTCTGCCCTTTCTGCCCGCCCTGCCCGCCCTGCCCGTTCTGCCTGCCCTGCCCTTTCCGCCCTTTCTGCCCTTCCTGCCCTTTCCGCCCTTCCGCCCTTCCGCCTTTCCGCCCTTTCCACCCTTCCGCCCTTTCCGTCTTTCCGCCATTCCGCACTTTCCGTTCTTTTACGCACATCTGCCCTTTCCGCCCTTCCGCCCTTTCTGCCCTTTCCGCCCTTTCCGACCCTTTCCGCCCTTCCGCCCTTCCGCCCTTTTGCCCTTTCCGCCCTTCCACCCTTTCCGCCCTTCCGCCCTTTTCCGCTCTTCCTTCCCTTCCGCCCTTTCCGCCCTTTCCACCTTTCCGCCCCTGCACCCCTCCACCCCTCCCCCTCCGCCCTGCCTGCCCTGCCCTTTCTGCCCTTCCACCCTTTCCGCCCGCCCTGCCCGTCCTGCCCGCCCTGCCCTTTCCGCCCTTCCGCCCTTCCGCCCTTCCGCCCTTTCCACCCTTTCCGCCCTTTCCGCACTTTCCGCTCTTTCGGCCCTTCCTGCCCTTCCGGCCCTTTCTGCCCTTTCCGCCCTTCCCGCCCTTCCTGCCCTTTTCGCCCTTCCGCCCCTTCTGCCCTTTCCGCCCTTTCCGCCCTTCCGCCCTTCCTGCCCTTTCAGCCCTTTCCGCCCTTCCGCCCCTTCCGCCCTTTCTGCCCTTTGTGCCCGCCCTGCCCTTTCTGCCCGCCCTGCCCGCCCTGCCTTTTCTGTCCGCCCTGCCAGCCCTGCCCTTTCTGCCCGCCATTTCTGCCCGCCCTTTCTGCCCACCCTGCCCTTTCTGCCCTTTCTGCCTGCCCTTTCTGCCCTTTCTTTCTGCCCTTTCTGCCCTTTCTGCCCGCCCGCCCTTCCTGCCCGCCCTTCCTCCCCTTCCTGCCCGCCCTTTCTGCTCGCCCTGCCCTTTCTGCCCGCCCTGCCCTTTCTGCCCTCCCTGCCCACCCTGCCCTTTCTGCCCGCCCTACCCTTTCTGCCCTCCCTGCCCACCCTTTCTGCCCTTTCTGCCCTTTCTGCCCACCCTTTCTGCCTGCCCTTTCTGCCCTTTCTGCCCTTTCTGCCTGCCCTTTCCTTCTGCTCTTTCTGCCCTTTCTTTCTGCCCTTTCTTTCTACCCTTTCTTTCTGACCATCCCGCCCTTCCCGCCCTTTCTGCCCTTCCGCCCTATCCACCCTTCCTGCCCTTTCCGCCCTTTCCGCCCTTTCCGCCCTTCCGCCCATTCCGCCCTTCCGCCCTTTCCGCCCTTTCTGCCCTTCCGCCCTTCCGCCCTTTCCGCCCTTCCGCCCTTTCCGCCCTTTCTACCCTTTCGCCCTTCCGCCCTTTCCGCCCTTTCCGCCATTCCTGCCCTTTCTGCCCTTTCTGCACTTTTTGCCCTTCCTGCCCTTTCTGCCCTTTCCGCCCTTTCCGCCCGCCCTGCCCTTTCTGCCCTTTCCGCCCTTCCCTGTCCTTTCTGCCCACCCTACCGCCCTATCCACCCTGCCCTTTCTGCCGTTTCTGCCCGCCCTTTCTGCCCTTCCTTTCTGCCCTTCCTGCCCTTTCTGCCTGCCCATTCTGCCCGCCCTTTCTGCCCTTCCTTCCTGCCCTTCCTTTCTGCCCTTTCTTCCGGCCCTTCCTTTCTGCCCTTCCTGTCCTTTCTGCCCGCCCTTCCCGCCCGCCCTTCCCGCACTTCCCGCCCTTCCTGCCCGGCGTGCCCGCCCTGCCCTTCCTACCCGCCCTGCCCTTCCTGCCTGCCCTGCCCTTTCTGCCCTTTCCGCCCGCCCTGCACGCCCTGCCCGTTCTGCCTGCCCTGTCCTTTCTGCCCTTTTTGCCCTTTCTGCCCTTTCTGCCCTTTCTGCCCTTTCTGCCCTTTCCGCCCTTTCCGACCCTTTCCGCCCTTTCCGCCCTTCCGCCCTTCCGCCCTTCGGCATTTTGCCCTTTCCGCACTTCCACCCATTCTGCCCTTCCGCCCTTCCGCCCTTTTCCGCCCTTCCTGCCCTTTCCATCCTTTCCGCCCTTTCCGCCCTTTCCGCCCATTCCGCCCTTTCCGCCCTTTCCGCCCTTCCGCCCCTGCACCCCTCCACCCCTCCCCCTCCGCCCTGCCTGCCCTGCCCTTTCTGCCCTTCCGCCCTTTCCGCCCTCCCTGCCCGCCCTGCCCGTTCTGCCCGCCCTGCCCTTTCTGCCCGCCCTGCCCTTCTGCCCTTTCCGCCCGCCCTGCCCTTTCTGCCCTTCCTGCCCTTTCCGCCCTTCCGCCCTTCCGCCCTTTCCGCCCTTCCGCCCTTCCGCCCTTTCCGCCCTTCCGCCCTTTCCGCCCTTTCCGCACTTTCCGCTCTTTCGGCCCTTCCTGCCCTTTCTGCCCTTTCCGCCCTTCCTGCCCTTCCTGCCCTTTTCGCCCTTCCGCCCTTTCTGCCCTTTCCGCCCTTTCCGCCCTTCCTGCCCTTTCAGCCCTTTCCGCCCTTCCGCCCTTGCCGCCCTTTCTGCCCTTTGTGCCCACCCTGCCCTTTCTGCCCTTTCTACCTGCCCTGCCCTTTCTGCCCGCCCTTTCTGCCCGCCCTTTCTGCCCTTCCTGCCCACCCTGCCCTTTCTGCCCTTTCTGCCTGCCCTTTCTGCCTGCCCTTCCTGCCCTTTCTGCCCGCCCGCCCTTCCTGCCCGCCCTTTCTGCCCTTTCTGCCCGCCCTTTCTGCTCGCCCTGCCCTTCCTGCCCGCCCTGCCCTTTCTGCCCTCCCTGCCCGCCCTGCCCTTTCTGCCCGCCGTGACCTTTCTGCCCTCCCTGCCCACCCTTTCTGCCCTTTCTGCCCTTTCTGCCCACCCTTTCTGCCTGCCCTTTCTGCCCTTTCTGCCCTTTCTGCCTGCCCTTTCCTTCTGCTCTTTCTGCCCTTTCTTTCTGCCCTTTCTTTCTGCCCATCCCGCCCTTCCCGCCCTTTATGCCCTTCCGCCCTATCCGCCCTTCCGCCCTTTCCGCCCTTTCCGCCCCATCCGCGGTTCCGCCCTTTCCGCCCGTCCGCCCTCTCCGCCCTTCCTCCCTTTCCGCCCTTCCGCCCTTTCCGCCCTTTCCGCCCTTCCGCCTTTCCCCACTTCCACCCTTTCCGCCCTTCCGCCCTTCCAGCCTTTCTGCCCTTTATGCCTTTTCTGCCCTTTCTGCCCTTCCGCCCTTCCGCCCATTCTGCCCTTTCCGCCCTATCCGCCCTATCCGCCCTTCCGCCCTTCCGCCCTTTCCACCATTTTCTGCCCTTCCGCCCTACCGCCCTATCCGCCCTTCCGCCCTTTTCCGCCTTTCTGCCCTTCCCGCCCTTCCACCCTTCCGCCCTTTCCGCCCTTTCCGCCGTTCCGCCCCTTCCGCCCTTTTCTGCCGTTCCGCCCTTCCGCCCTTTTCACCCTTTCTACCCTTTCCGCACTTTCGGCCCATTTTGCCCTTCCGCCCTTTCTGCCCTTTCCGCCCTTCCCGCCCTTCCTGCCCTTTTCGCCCTTCCGCCCTTTCTGCCCTTTCCGCCCTTCCGCCCTTCCTGCCCTTCCTGCCCTTCCAGCCCTTTCAGCCTTTTCCGCCCTTTCTGCCCTTTGTGCCCGCCCTGCCCTTTCTGCCCGCCCTGCCCGCCCTGCCTTTTCTGCCTGCCCTGCCCGTCCTGCCCGCCCTGCCCTTTCTGCCCTTTCTGCCCGCCCTGCCTTTTCTGCCCATTCTGCCTGCCCTTTCTGCCCTTTTTGCCTGCCCTTTCTGCCTGCCCTTTCTGCCTGCCCTTTCTGCCCTTTCTACCCTTTCTGCCCGCGTGCCTTCCTGCCCGCCCTTTCGGCCCTTTCTGCCCGCCCTTTCTGCTCGCCCTGCCCTTTCTGCCCGCCCTGCCCTTTCTGCCCTCCCTGCCTGCCCTGCCCTTTCTGCCCGCCCTGCCGTTTCTGCCCTTTCTGCCCACCCTTTCTGCCCACCCTTTCTGCCCGCCCTGCCCTTTCTGCCTGCCCTTTCCTTCTGCTCTTTCTGCCCTTTCTGCCCACCCTTTCTGCCTGCCCTTTCTGCCCTTTCTGCCCTTTCTGCCTGCCCTTTCCTTCTGCTCTTTCTGCCCTTCCTTTCTGCCCTTTCTTTCTGCCCATCCCGCCCTTCCCGCCCTTTCCGCCCTTTCCGCCCTTCCGCCCTTCGGCCCATCCACCCTTCCGCCGTTTCCGCCCTTCCACCCTTCCGCCCTTCCGTCCTTTCCGCTCTTTTCCGCCCTTTCGCCCTTTCCGCCCTTCCGCCCTTTCCGCCCTTTCCGCCCTTTCCACCCTTCCGCCCTTTCCGCCCTTCCGCCATTTCCACCCTTCCGCCCTTTCTGCCCTTTCTGCCCTTTCCGCCCTTCCGCCCTTCCGCCCTTTACGCCCTTCCGCCCTTTTCGCCCTTTCCGCCCTTTCGCCCTTCCGCCCTTTCCACCCTTCCTCCCTTTCCGCCCTTTCTACCCTTTCGCCCTTTCTGCCCTTTCCGCCCTTCCGCCCTTCCGCCCTTTCCGCCCTTCCGCCCTTTCCACCCTTTCTGCCCTTTCCGCCCCTTCCGCCCTTTATGCCCTTTCCGCCCTTTCCGCCCTCTCGCCCTTCCCCCCTTCTGCCCTTCCACCCATCCGCCCTTTCCGCCCTTCCGCCCTTCCTGCCCTTTCCGCCCTTTCCGCCCTTCCGCCCATTCCGCCCTTTCAGCCCTTTCCGCACTTCCGCCCTTTCCGCCCTTTCCGCCCTTTCCGCCCTTTCCGCCCTTCTGCCCTTTCTGCCCTTTCTGTACTTTTTGCCCTTCCTGCCCTTTCTGCCCTTTCCGCCCTTTCCGCCCTTCCGCCCCTTCCGCCCTTTCCGCCCTTCCGCCCTTTCCGCCCTTTCTGCCCTTTCTGCCCTTTCTTTCTGCCCTTTCCTTCTGCTCTTTCTGCCCTTTCTTTCTGCCCTTTCTTTCTGCCCATCCCGCCCTTTCCGCCCTTCCTGCCCTTTCCGCCCTTTCCGCCTTTCCGCCCTTTCCGCCCTTCCGCCCTTTCCGCCCTTCCGCCCTTTCTACCCTTTCCGCCCTTTCGCCCTTCCGCCCTTTCCGCCCTTTCTGCCCTTTCTGCACTTTTTCCGCCCTTCCTGCCCTTTCTGCCCTTTCCGCCGTTTCCGCCCTTTCTGCCCTTTCTGCCCGCCCTGCCCTTTCTGACCTTTCTGCCCTTTCCGCCCTTCCCTGTCCTTTCTGCCCACCCTACCCGCCCTATCCACCCTACCCTTCCGCCCTTTCTGCCCGCCCTTTCTGCCCTTCCTTTCTGCCCTTTCTTTCTGCCCTTTCTTTCTGCCCACCCCGCCCTTTCTGCCCTTCCGCCCTATCCGCCCTTCCACCCTTTCCGCCCTTTCCGCCTTTCCGCCCGTCCGCCCATTCCGCCCTTCCGTCCTTTCGGTCCTTTCCGTCCTTTCTGCCCTTCCACCCTTTCCGCCCTTTCCGCCCTTTCCGCCTTCCGCCCTTTCTACCCTTTCCGCCCTTCCGCCCTTTCCGCCCTTTCCGCCCTTTCGCCCTTCCGCCCTTTCCACCCTTCCGCCCTTTCCGCCCTTTCCGCCCTTTCGCCCTTCCGCCCTTTCCGCCCTTCCGCCCTTTCCACCCTTTCTGCCCTTTCCGCCCCTTCCGCCCTTTATGCCCTTTCCGCCCTTTCCGCCCTCTCGCCCTTCCCCCCTTCTGCCCTTCCGCCCATCCGCCCTTCCGCCCTTTCCGCCCTTTCCGCCCTTCCGCCCTTCCCGCCCTTTCTGCCCTTTCTGCCCTTTCTTTCTGCCCTTTCCTTCTGCTCTTTCTGCCCTTTCTTTCTGCCCTTTCTTTCTGCCCATCCCGCCCTTTCTGCCCTTCCGCTCTATCCGCCCTTCCGCCCTTTCCGACGTCCTCCCTTCCGCCCTTCCGCCCTTCTGCCCATTCCGCCCTTCCGTCCTCTCCGCCCTTTCCGCCCTTCCGTCCTTTCCGCCCTTCCACCCTTCCTGCCCTTTCCGCCCTATCCACCCTTCCGCCATTTCCACCCTTCCGCCCTTTCCGCCCTTTCCGCCCTTCCGCCCTTTCCGCCCTTCCGCCCTTTCCGCCCTTTCCGCCCTTTCGCCCTTCCGCCCTTTCCACCCTTGCGCCCTTTCCACCCTTCCGCCCTTTCCGCCCTTTCCGCCCTTTCCGCCCTTCCGCCATTTCCACCCTTCCGCCCTTTCCGCCCTTTCCGCCCTTTCCGCCCTACCGCCCTTCCGCCCTTTACGCCCTTCCGCCCTTTTCGCCCTTTCCGCCCTTTCGCCCTTCCGCCCTTTCCACCCTTCCGCCCTTTCCGCCCTTTCGCCCTTTCTGCCCTTTCCGCCCTTCCGCCCTTCCGCCCTTCCGCCATTTCCGCCCTTCCACCCTTTCCACCCTTTCTGCCCTTTCCGCCCCTTCCGCCCTTTATGCCCTTTCCGCCCTTTCCGCCCTCTCGCCCTTCCCCCCTTCTGCCCTTCCGCCCATCCGCCCTTTCCGCCCTTCCTGCCCTTTCCGCCCTTTCCGCCCTTCCGCCCATTCCGCCCTTTCTGCCCTTTCCGCACTTCCGCCCTTTCCGCCCTTTCCGCCCTTTCGCCCTTCCGCCCTTTCCGCCCTTTCGGCCCTTCTGCCCTTTCTGCCCTTTCTGTACTTTTTGCCCTTCCTGCCCTTTCTGCCCTTTCCGCCCTTTCCGCCCTTCCGCCCCTTCCGCCCTTTCCGCCCTTCCGCCCTTTCCGCCCTTTCTGCCCTTTTTGCCCTTTCTTTCTGCCCTTTCCTTCTGCTCTTTCTGCCCTTTCTTTCTGCCCTTTCTTTCTGCCCATCCCGCCCTTTCCGCCCTTCCGCTCTATCCGCCCTTTCCGCCCTTTCCGCCCTTTCCGCCCTTTCCGCCCTTCCGCCCTTCCGCCCTTCTGCCCATTCCGCCCTTTCCGCCCTTTCCGCCCTTTCCGCCCTTCCGCCCTTTCCGCCCTTCTGCCCTTTCTACCCTTTCCGCCCTTTCGCCCTTCCGCCCTTTCCGCCCTTCCGCCCTTTCTGCCCTTTCTGCACTTTTTCCACCCTTCCTGCCCTTTCTGCCCTTTCCGCCGTTTCCGCCCTTCCGCCCTTTCTGCCCTTTCTGCCCGCCCTGCCCTTTCTGACCTTTCTGCCCTTTCCGCCCTTCCCTGTCCTTTCTGCCCACCGTACCCGCCCTATCCACCCTGCCCTTTCTGCCCTTTCTGCCCGCCCTTTCTGCCCTTCCTTTCTGCCCTTTCTTTCTGCCCTTTCTTTCTGCCCACCCCGCCCTTTCTGCCCTTCCGCCCTATCCGCCCTTCCGCCCTTTCTGCCCTTCCGCCCTTCCGTCCTTTCGGTCCTTTCCGTCCTTTCTGCCCCTCCGCCCTTTCCGCCCTTTCCGCCCTTTCCGCCCTTTCCGCCTTCCGCCCTTTCCGCCCTATCTACCCTTTCCGCCCTTTCCGCCCTTCCGCCCTTTCCGCCCTTTCCGCCCTTCCACCCTTACCGCCCTTTCGGCCTTTCCGCCCTTTCCACCCTATCCGCCCTTCCGCCCTTCTTTCCGCACTTTCCGCCCCTTCTGCACTTCCGCCCTTTCTGCCCTTCCGCCCATGCCGCCCTTCCTGCCCTTTCCGCCCTTCCGCCCTTTCCGCCCCTTCCGCCCTTTCCGCCCTTCCGCCCTCTCTGCCCTTTCTGCACTTTTTGCCCTTCCTGCCCTTTCTGCCCTTTCCGCCCTTTCCGCCCTTCCGCCCCTTCCGCCCTTTCCGCCCTTCCGCCCTTTCTGCCCTTTCCGCCCTTTCTGCCCTTTCCGCCCGCCCTGCCCTTTCTGCCCTTTCCGCCCTTCCCTGTCCTTTCTGCCCACCCTACCCGCCCTATCCACCCTGCCCTTTCTGCCCTTTCTGCCCACCCTTTCTGCCCTTCCCTTCTGCCCTTCCTGCCCTTTCTGCCTGCCCATTCTGCCCGCCCTTTCTGCCCTTCCTTCCTCCCCTTCCTTTCTGCCCTTCCTGCCCTTTCTGCCCGCCCTTCCCGCCCGCCCTGCCTGCCGCCCTTCCCGCCCTTCCCGCCCGCCCTTCCCGCATTTCCCGCCCTTCCTGCCCGGCGTGCCCGCCCTGCCCTTCCTATCCACCCTGCCCTTCCTGCCCTTTCTGCCCGCCCTGCCCTTTCTACCCTTTCTGCCCGCCCTGCCCGCCCTGCCCGTTCTGCCCGCCCTGCCCTTTCTGCCCGCCCTGCCCTTTCTGCCCTTTCTGCCCGCCCTGCCCTTTCTGCCCTTCCTGCCCTTTCTGCCCTTCCGCCCTTCCGCCCATTCCGCCCTTCCGCCCTTTCTGCCCTTCCGCCCTTTCTGCCCTTTCTGCCCTTTCTGCCCTTCCTGCCCTTTCCGCCCTTCCGCCCTTCCCGCCCTTTCCGCCCTTTCGCCCTTCCGCCCTTTCTGCCCTCTCCGCCCTTTTTGCCCACCCTGCCCTTCCTGCCCTTTCTGCCCGCCCTGCCCACCCTACCTGCCCTGCCCGACCTTCCTGCCCTCCCCTTTCTGCCCTTTCTGCCCGCCCTTTCTGCCCTTCCTTCCTGCCCTTCCTTTCTGCCCTTCCTGCCCTTTCTGCCCTTCCTTCCTGCCCTTCCTTTCTGCCCTTCCTGCCCTTTCTGCCCGCCCTTCCCGCCCGCCCTTCCTCCCTTCCCGCCCTGCTCTTCCTACCCGCCCTGCCCTTCCTGCCCTTTCTGCCTGCCCATTCTGCCCGCCCTTTCTTCCCTTCCTTCCTCCCCTTCCTTTCTGCCCTTTCTTCCGGCCCTTCCTTTCTGCCCTTCCTGTCCTTTCTGCCCGCCCTTCCCGCCCGCCCTGCCTGCCGCCCTTCCCGCCCTTCCTGCTCGCCCTTCCCGCCCTTCCCGCCCGCCCTTCCCGCACTTCCCGCCCTTCCTGCCCGGCGTGCCCGCCCTGCCCTTCCTACCCACCCTGCCCTTCCTGCCCTTCCTGCCCGCCCTGCCCGTTCTGCCTGCCCTGCCCTTTCCGCCCTTTCTGCCCTTCCTGCCCTTTCCGCCCTTCCCTGCCAATTCTGCCTGCCCTTTCCTTCTGCTCTTTCTGCCCTTTCTTTCTGCCCTTTCTTTCTACCCTTTCTTTCTGACCATCCCGCCCTTCCCGCCCTTTCTGCCCTTCCGCCCTATCCACCCTTCCTGCCCTTTCCGCCCTTTCCGCCCTTCCGCCCTTCCACCCTTCCGCCCATTCCGCCCTTCCGCCCTTTCCGCCCTTTCCGCCCTTTCTGCCCTTCCGCCCTTCCGCCCTTTCCGCCCTTCCGCCCTTTCCGCCCTTTCTACCCTTTCGCCCTTCCGCCCTTTCCGCCCTTTCCGCCATTCCTGCCCTTTCTGCCCTTTCTGCACTTTTTGCCCTTCCTGCCCTTTCTGCCCTTTCCGCCCTTTCCGCCCGCCCTGCCCTTTCTGCCCTTTCCGCCCTTCCCTGTCCTTTCTGCCCACCCTACCGCCCTATCCACCCTGCCCTTTCTGCCGTTTCTGCCCGCCCTTTCTGCCCTTCCTTTCTGCCCTTCCTGCCCTTTCTGCCTGCCCATTCTGCCCGCCCTTTCTGCCCTTCCTTCCTGCCCTTCCTTTCTGCCCTTTCTTCCGGCCCTTCCTTTCTGCCCTTCCTGTCCTTTCTGCCCGCCCTTCCCGCCCGCCCTGCCTGCCGCCCTTCCCGCCCTTCCTGCTCGCCCTTCCCACCCTTCCCACCCGCCCATCCCGCACTTCCCGCCCTTCCTGCCCGGCGTGCCCGCCCTGCCCTTCCTACCCGCCCTGCCCTTCCTGCCTGCCCTGCCCTTTCTGCCCTTTCTGCCCTTTCCGCCCTTTCCGCCCTTCCGCCCTTCCGCACTTTCCGTTCTTTTCCGCACATCTGCCCTTTCTGCCCATCCGCCCTTTCTGCCCTTTCCGCCCTTTCCGACCCTTTCCGCCCTTTCCGCCCTTCCGCCCTTCCGCCCTTTTGCCCTTTCCGCACTTCCACCCTTTCCGCCCTTCCGCCCTTCCGCCCTTTTCCGCCCTTCCTGCCCTTTCCATCCTTTCCGCCCTTTCCGCCCTTCCGCCCATTCCGCCCTTCCGCCCTTTCCGCCCTTCCGCCCCTGCACCCCTCCACCCCTCCCCCTCCGCCCTGCCTGCCCTGCCCTTTCTGCCCTTCCGCCCTTTCCGCCCTCCCTGCCCGCCCTGCCCGTTCTGCCCGCCCTGCCCTTTCTGCCCGCCCTGCCCTTCTGCCCTTTCCGCCCGCCCTGCCCTTTCTGCCCTTCCTGCCCTTTCCGCCCTTCCGCCCTTCCGCCCTTTCCACCCTTTCCGCACTTTCTGCCCTTTCCGCCCTTTCCGCTCTTTCGGCCCTTCCTGCCCTTCCTGCCCTTTCTGCCCTTTCCGCCCTTCCCGCCCTTTCCGCCCTTCCTGCCCTTTCAGCCCTTTCCGCCCTTCCGCCCTTGCCGCCCTTTCTGCCCTTTGTGCCCGCCCTGCCCTTTCTGCCCGCCCTGCCTGCCCTGCCCTTTCTGCCCGCCCTTTCTGCCCGCCCTTTCTGCCCTTCCTGCCCACCCTGCCCTTTCTGCCCTTTCTGCCTGCCCTTTCTGCCTGCCCTTTCTGCCCTTTCTGCCCGCCCGCCCTTCCTGCCTGCCCTTTCTGCCCTTTCTGCCTGCCCTTTCTGCCTGCCCTTTCTGCCCTTTCTGCCCGCCCGCCCTTCCTGCCTGCCCTTTCTGCCCTTTCTGCCCGCCCTTTCTGCTCGCCCTGCCCTTTCTGCCCGCCCTGCCCTTTCTGCCCTCCCTACCCGCCCTGCCCTTTCTGCCCGCCGTGACCTTTCTGCCCTCCCTGCCCACCCTTTCTGCCCTTTCTGCCCTTTCTGCCCACCCTCTCTGCCTGCCCTTTCTGCCCTTTCTTTCTGCCCTTTCTTTCTGCCCATCCCGCCCTTCCCGCCCTTTATGCCCTTCCGCCCTATCCGCCCTTCCGCCCTTTCCGCCCTTTCCGCCCCATCCGCGGTTCCGCCCTTTCCGCCCGTCCGCCCTCTCCGCCCTTCCTCCCTTTCCGCCCTTCCGCCCTTTCCGCTCTTTTCCGCCGTTCCGCCCTTTCCGCCCTTCCGCCTTTCCGCCCTTCCGCCTTTCCCCACTTCCACCCTTTCCGCCCTTCCGCCCTTCCGCCCTTCTGTCCTTTCCGCCCTTCCACCCTTTCTGCCCTTTATGCCTTTTCTGCCCTTTCTGCCCTTCCGCCCATTCTGCCCTTTCCGCCCTATCCGCCCTATCCGCCCTTCCGCCCTTCCGCCCTTTCCACCATTTTCTGCCCTTCCGCCCTACCGCCCTATCCGCCCTTCCGCCCTTTTCCGCCTTTCTGCCCTTCCCGCCCTTCCACCCTTCCGCCCTTTCCGCCCTTTCCGCCGTTCCGCCCCTTCCGCCCTTTTCTGCCGTTCCGCCCTTCCGCCCTTTTCACCCTTTCTACCCTTTCCGCACTTTCCGCACTTTCGGCCCTTTTGCCCTTCCTGCCCTTTCTGCCCTTTCCGCCCTTCCCGCCCTTCCTGCCCTTTTCGCCCTTCCGCCCTTTCTGCCCTTTCCGCCCTTTCCGCCCTTCCGCCCTTCCTGCCCTTCCTGCCCTTCCAGCCCTTTCAGCCTTTTCCGCCCTTTCTGCCCTTTGTGCCCGCCCTGCCCTTTCTGCCCGCCCTGCCTTTTCTGCCTGCCCTGCCCGTCCTGCCCGCCCTGCCCTTTCTGCCCGCCCTTTCTGCCCTTTCTGCCCGCCCTGCCTTTTCTGCCCATTCTGCCTGCCCTGCCTTTTCTGCCCATTCTGCCTGCCCTTTCTGCCCTTTTTGCCTGCCCTTTCTGCCCTTTCTGCCTGCCCTTTCTGCCTGCCCTTTCTGCCTGCCCTTTCTGCCCTTTCTATCCTTTCTGCCCGCGTGCCTTCCTGCCCGCCCTTTCGGCCCTTTCTGCCTGCCCTTTCTGCTCGCCCTGCCCTTTCTGCCCGCCCTGCCCTTTCTGCCCTCCCTGCCTGCCCTGCCCTTTCTGCCCGCCCTGCCGTTTCTGCCCTTTCTGCCCACCCTTTCTGCCCACCCTTTCTGCCCGCCCTGCCCTTTCTGCCTGCCCTTTCCTTCTGCTCTTTCTGCCCTTTCTGCCCACCCTTTCTGCCTGCCCTTTCTGCCCTTTCTGCCTGCCCTTTCCTTCTGCTCTTTCTGCCCTTCCTTTCTGCCCTTTCTTTCTGCCCATCCCGCCCTTCCCGCCCTTTCCGCCCTTTCCGCCCTTCCGCCCTTCCGCCCATCCACCCTTCCGCCGTTTCCGCCCTTCCACCCTTCCGCCCTTCCGTCCTTTCCGCTCTTTTCCGCCCTTTCGCCCTTTCAGCCCTTCCGCCCTATCCGCCCTTTCCGCCCTTTCCACCCTTCCGCCCTTTCCGCCCTTCCGCCATTTCCACCCTTCCGCCCTTTCCGCCCTTTCCGCCCTTCCGCCCTTCCGCCCTTTACGCCCTTCCGCCCTTTTCGCCCTTTCCGCCCTTTCGCCCTTCCGCCCTTTCCACCCTTCCTCCCTTTCCGCCCTTTCTACCCTTTCGCCCTTTCTGCCCTTTCCGCCCTTCCGCCCTTTCCGCCCTTCCGCCCTTTCCACCCTTCCGCCCTTTCCACCCTTTCTGCCCTTTCCGCCCCTTCCGCCCTTTATGCCCTTTCCGCCCTTTCCGCCCTCTCGCCCTTCCCCCTTTCTGCCCTTCCACCCATCCGCCCTTTCCGCCCTTCCGCCCTTCCTGCCCTTTCCGCCCTTTCCGCCCTTCCGCCCATTCCGCCCTTCCTGCCCTTTCCGCACTTCTGCCCTTTCTGCCCTTTCCGCCCTTTCTGCCCTTTCTGCCCTTTCTGCCCTTTCTGTACTTTTTGCCCTTCCTGCCCTTTCTGCCCTTTCCGCCCTTTCCGCCCTTCCGCCCCTTCCGCCCTTTCCGCCCTTTCTGCCCTTTCTTTCTGCCCTTTCCTTCTGCTCTTTCTGCCCTTTCTTTCTGCCCTTTCTTTCTGCCCATCCCGCCCTTTCCGCCCTTCCGCTCTATCCGCCCTTTCCGCCCTTTCCGCCCTTTCCGCCCTTCCGCCCTTCCGCCCTTCTGCCCATTCCGCCCTTCCGTCCTTTCCGCCCTTTCCGCCCTTCCGCCATTTCCGCCCTTCCGCCCTTTCTACCCTTTCCGCCCTTTCGCCCTTCCGCCCTTTCCGCCCTTCCGCCCTTTTTGCCCTTTCTGCACTTTTTCCGCCCTTCCTGCCCTTTCTGCCCTTTCCGCCGTTTCCGCCCTTCCGCCCTTTCTGCCCTTTCTGCCCGCCCTGCCCTTTCTGACCTTTCTGCCCTTTCCGCCCTTCCCTGTCCTTTCTGCCCACCCTACCCGCCCTATCCACCCTGCCCTTTCTGCCCTTTCTGCCCGCCCTTTCTGCCCTTCCTTTCTGCCCTTTCTTTCTGCCCTTTCTTTCTGCCCACCCCGCCCTTTCTGCCCTTCCGCCCTATCCGCCCTTCCACCCTTTCCGCCCTTTCCGCCCTTCCGTCCTTTCGGTCCTTTCCGTCCTTTCTGCCCCTCCGCCCTTTCCGCCCTTTCCGCCCTCCGCCCTTTCCGCCCTTTCTACCCTTCCGCCCTTCCGCCCTTTCCACCCTTTCCGCCCTTTCGCCCTTCCGCCCTTTCCACCCGTCCGCCCTTTCCGCCCTTTCCGCCCTTTCGCCCTTCCGCCCTTTCCGCCCTTCCGCCCTTTCCACCCTTTCCGCCCTTTCCGCCCCTTCCGCCCTTTCTGCCCTTTCCGCCCTTTCCGCCCTCTCGCCCTTCCCCCCTTCTGCCCTTCCGCCCATCCGCCCTTCCGCCCTTTCCGCCCCTTCCGCCCTTTCCGCCCTTCCGCCCTTTCCGCCCTTTCTGCCCTTTCTGCCCTTTCTTTCTGCCCTTTCCTTCTGCTCTTTCTGCCCTTTCTTTCTGCCCTTTCTTTCTGCCCATCCCGCCCTTTCTGCCCTTCCGCTCTATCCGCCCTTCTGCCCTTTCCGCCCTTCCGCCCTTCCGCCCTTCCGCCCTTCTGCCCTTTCCGCCCTTCCGTCCTTTCCGCCCTTTCCGCCCTTTCCGCCCTTCCGCCCTTCCGCCCTTTCCGCCCTTTCTACCCTTTCGCCCTTCCGCCCTTTCCGCCCTTTCCGCCCTTCCGCCCTTTCTGCCCTTTCTGCACTTTTTGCCCTTTCGCCCTTTCCGCCCTTTCGCCCTTCCGCCCTTTCCACCCTTCCGCCCTTTCCGCCCTTTCCGCCCTTTCTGCCCTTTCCGCCCTTCCGCCCTTCCGCCCTTCCGCCCTTTCCGCCCTTCCGCCCTTTCCGCCCTTCCGCCCTTTCCACCCTTTCTGCCCTTTCCGCCCCTTCCGCCCTTTATGCCCTTTCCGCCCTTTCCGCCCTCTCGCCCCTCCCCCCTTCTGCCCTTCCGCCCATCCGCCCTTTCCGCCCTTCCGCCCTTCCTGCCCTTTCCGCCCTTTCCGCCCTTCCGCCCTTCCGCCCTTCCTGCCCTTTCCGCACTTCCGCCCTTTCCGCCCTTCCCGCCCTTTCCGCCCTTTCCGCCCTTCTGCCCTTTCTGCCCTTTCTGTACTTTTTGCCCTTCCAACCTTTCTGCCCTTTCCGCCCTTTCCGCCCTTCCGCCCCTTCCGCCCTTTCCGCCCTTCCGCCCTTTCCGCCCTTTCTGCCCTTTCTGCCCTTTCTTTCTGCCCTTTCCTTCTGCTCTTTCTGCCCTTTCTTTCTGCCCTTTCTTTCTGCCCATCCCGCCCTTTCCGCCCTTCCGCTCTATCCGCCCTTTCCGCCCTTTCCGCCCTTCCGCCCTTCTGCCCATTCCGCCCTTCCGTCCTTTCCGCCCTTTCCGCCCTTCCGCCCTTTCCGCCCTTCCGCCCTTTCTACCCTTTCCGCCCTTTCGCCCTTCCGCCCTTTCCGCCCTTCCGCCCTTTCTGCCCTTTCTGCACTTTTTCCGCCCTTCCGCCCTTTCTGCCCTTTCTGCCCGCCCTGCCCTTTCTGACCTTTCTGCCCTTTCCGCCCTTCCCTGTCCTTTCTGCCCACCCTACCCGCCCTATCCACCCTGCCCTTTCTGCCCTTTCTGCCCGCCCTTCCTGCCCTTCCTTTCTGCCCTTTCTTTCTGCCCTTTCTTTCTGCCCACCCCGCCCTTTCTGCCCTTCCGCCCTTTCCGCCCTTCCGCCCTCTCCGCCCTTTCCGCCCTTCCGCCCGTCCGCCCATTCCGCCCTTCCGCCCTTTCTGCCCTTTCCGCCCTTTCCGCCCTTTCCGCCCACCCTGCCCTTTCTGCCCTTTCCGCCCTTCCCTGTCCTTTCTGCCCACCCTACCCGCCCTATCCACCCTGCCCTTTCTGCCCTTTCTGCCCGCCCTTTCTGCCCTTCCCTTCTGCCCTTCCTGCCCTTTCTGCCTGCCCATTCTGCCCGCCCTTTCTGCCCTTCCTTCCTCCCCTTCCTTTCTGCCCTTCCTGCCCTTTCTGCCCGCCCTTCCCGCCTGCCCTGCCTGCCGCCCTTCCCGCCCTTCCCGCCCGCCCTTCCCGCATTTCCCGCCCTTCCTGCCCGGCGTGCCCGCCCTGCCCTTCCTACCCGCCCTGCCCTTCCTGCCCTTTCTGCCCGCCCTGCCCTTTCTACCCTTTCTGCCCGCCCTGCCCGCCCTGCCCGTTCTGCCCGCCCTGCCCTTTCTGCCCGCCCTGCCCTTTCTGCCCTTTCTGCCCGCCCTGCCCTTTCTGCCCTTCCTGCCCTTTCTGCCCTTCCGCCCTTCCGCCCATTCCGCCCTTCCGCCCATTCCGCCCTTTCCGCCCTTTCTGCCCTTTCTGCCCTTTCCGCCCTTCCGCCCTTTCCGCCCTTCCGCCCTTCTTCCCTTTCCGCCCTTTCCGCCCTTTCCTCCCTTTCCGCCCTTCCGCCCTTTCCGCCCTTCCACCCTTCCTGCCCTTTCCGCCCTTCCGCCCTTTCCGCCCTTCCACCCTTTCCGCCCTTCCGCCCTTTCCGCCCTTTCCGCCCTTCCGCCCTTTCGCCCTTCCGCCCTTTCCACCCTTCCGCCCTTTCCGCCATTACCACCCTTCCGCCCTTTCCGCCCTTTCCGCCCTTTCCGCCCTTTCCGCCCTTCCGCCCTTTACGCCCTTCCGCCCTTTTCGCCCTTTCCGCCCTTTCGCCCTTCCGCCCTTTCCACCCTTCCGCCCTTTCCGCCCTTTCCTCCCTTTCGCCCTTTCCGCCCTTCCGCCCTTCCGCCCTTGCCGCCCTTTCCGCCCTTCCGCCCTTTCCACCCTTTCTGCCCTTTCCGCCCCCTCCGCCCTTTATGCCCTTTCCGCCCCTTCCGCCCTCTCGCCCTTCCCCGCTTCTGCCCTTCCGCCCATCCGCCCTTTCCGCCCTTCCGCCCTTCCTGCCCTTTCCGCCCTTTCCGCCCTTCCGCCCATTCCACCCTTCCTGCCCTTTCCGCACTTCCGCCCTTTCCGCCCTTTCCGCCCTTTCGCCCTTCCGCCCTTTCCGCCCTTTCCGCCCTTCTGCCCTTTCTGCCCTTTCTGTACTTTCTCCCTTCCTGCCCTTTCTGCCCTTTCCGCCCTTTCCGCCCTTCCGCCCCTTCCACCCTTTCCGCCCTTCCGCCCTTTCCGCCCTTTCTGCTCTTTCTGCCCTTTCTTTCTGCCCTTTCTTTCTGCCCATCCCGCCCTTTCTGCCCTTCCGCTCTATCCTCCCTTTCCGCCCTTTCCGCCCTTCCGCCCTTCCGCCCTTTCCGCCCTTCTGCCCATTCCGCCCTTCCGTCCTTTCCGCCCTTTCCGCCCTTCCGCCCTTTCCGCCCTTCCGCCCTTTCTACCCTTTCCGCCCTTTCGCCCTTCCGCCCTTTCCGCCCTTTCTACCCTTTCGCCCTTCCGCCCTTTCCGCCCTTTCCGCCCTTTCCGCCCGTCCGCCCTTCCTGCCCTTTCTGCACTTTTTGCCCTTCCTGCCCTTTCTGCCCTTTCCGCGCTTCCGCCCTTCCGCCCTTTCCGCCCTTCTGCCCATTCCGCCCTTCCGTCCTTTCCGCCCTTTCCGCCCTTCCGCCCTTTCCGCCCTTCCGCCCTTTCTACCCTTTCCGCCCTTTCGCCCTTCCGCCCTTTCTACCCTTTCGCCCTTCCGCCCTTTCCGCCCTTTCCGCCCTTTCCGCCCGTCCGCCCTTCCTGCCCTTTCTGCACTTTTTGCCCTTCCTGCCCTTTCTGCCCTTTCCGCCGTTTCCGCCCTTCCGCCCTTTCTGCCCTTTCTGCCCGCCCTGCCCTTTCTGACCTTTCTGCCCTTTACGCCCTTCCCTGTCCTTTCTGCCCACCCTGCCCGCCCTATCCACCCTGCCCTGTCTGCCCTTTCTGCCCGCCCTTTCTGCCCTTCCTTTCTGCCCTTTCTTTCTGCCCTTTCTTTCTGCCCACCCCGCCCTTTCTGCCCTTCCGCCCTATCCGCCCTTCCGCCCTTTCCGCCCTTTCCGCCCTTCCTCCCGTCCGCCCATTCCGCCCTTCCGTCCTTTCGGTCCTTTCCGCCCTTCCGCCCTTTCCGCCCTTTCCGCCCTTTCGCCCTTCCGCCCTTTCCACCCTTCCGCCCTTTCCGCCCTTCCGCCCTTTCCGCCCTTCCGCCCTTTCCGCCCTTTCCGCCCTTCCACCCTTACCGCCCTTTCGCCCTTTCCGCCCTTTCCGCCCTATCCGCCCTTCCGCCCTTCTTTCCGCACTTTCCGCCCCTTCTGCACTTCCGCCCTTTCTGCCCTTTCCGCCCTTTCCGCGCTTCCGCCCTTCCGCCCTTTCCGCCCTTCCGCCCATTCCGCCCTTCCTGCCCTTTCCGCCCTTCCGCCCTTTCTGCCCTTTCTGCACTTTTTGCCCTTCCTGCCCTTTCTGCCCTTTCCGCCCTTTCCGCCCTTCCGCCCTTCCGCCCTTTCCGCCCTTCCGCCCTTTCTACACTTTCTGCCCTTTCTGCCCACCCTTTCTGCCTGCCCTTTCCGCCCTTTCTGCCCTTTCCGCCCGCCCTGCCCTTTCTGCCCTTTCCGCCCTTCCCTGTCCTTTCTGCCCACCCTACCCGCCCTATTCACCCTGCCCTTTCTGCCCTTCCCTTCTGCCCTTCCTGCCCTTTCTGCCTGCCCATTCTGCCCGCCCTTTCTGCCCTTCCTTCCTCCCCTTCCTTTCTGCCCTTCCTGCCCTTTCTGCCCGCCCTTCCCGCCCGCCCTGCCTGCCGCCCTTCCCACCCTTCCTGCCCGCCCTTCCCGCATTTCCCGCCCTTCCTGCCCGGCGTGCCCGCCCTGCCCTTCCTACCCGCCCTGCCCTTCCTGCCCTTTCTGCCGGCCCTGCCCTTTCTACCCTTTCTGCCCGCCCTGCCCGCCCTGCCCGTTCTGCCCGCCCTGCCCTTTCTGCCCGCCCTGCCCTTTCTGCCCTTTCTGCCCGCCCTGCCCTTTCTGCCCTTCCTGCCCTTTCTGCCCTTCCGCCCTTCCGCCCTTTCTGCCCTTCCGCCCTTTCTGCCCTTTCTGCCCTTTCTGCCCTTCCTGCCCTTTCCGCCCTTCCGCCCTTCCCGCCCTTTCCGCCCTTTCGCCCTTCCGCCCTTTCTGCCCTCTCCGTCCTTTTTGCCCACCCTGCCCTTCCTGCCCTTTCTGCCCGCCCTATCCACCCTACCTGCCCTGCCCGACCTTCCTGCCCTCCCCTTTCTGCCCTTTCTGCCCGCCCTTTCTGCCCTTCCTTCCTGCCCTTCCTTTCTGCCCTTCCTGCCCTTTCTGCCCTTCCTTCCTGCCCTTCCTTTCTGCCCTTCCTGCCCTTTCTGCCCGCCCTTCCCGCCCGCCCTTCCTCCCTTCCCGCCCTGCTCTTCCTACCCGCCCTGCCCTTCCTGCCCTTTCTGCCTGCCCATTCTGCCCGCCCTTTCTTCCCTTCCTTCCTCCCCTTCCTTTCTGCCCTTTCTTCCGGCCCTTCCTTTCTGCCCTTCCTGTCCTTTCTGCCCGCCCTTCCCGCCCGCCCTGCCTGCCGCCCTTCCCGCCCTTCCTGCTCGCCCTTCCCGCCCTTCCCGCCCGCCCTTCCCGCACTTCCCGCCCTTCCTGCCCGGCGTGCCCGCCCTGCCCTTCCTACCCACCCTGCCCTTCCTGCCCTTCCTGCCCGCCCTGCCCTTTCTGCCCTTTCCGCCCGCCCTGCCCGCCCTGCCCGTTCTGCCTGCCCTGCCCTTTCCGCCCTTTCTGCCCTTCCTGCCCTTTCCGCCCTTCCGCCCTTCCGCCTTTCCACCCTTTCCACCCTTTCCGCCCTTTCCGCCTTTCCGCCATTCCGCACTTTCCGTTCTTTTCCGCACATCTGCCCTTTCCGCCCTTCCGCCCTTTCTGCCCTTTCCGCCCTTTCCGACCCTTTCCGCCCTTTCCGCCCTTCCGCCCTTCCGCCCTTTTGCCCTTTCCGCCCTTCCACCCTTTCCGCCCTTTCCGCCCTTCCGCCCTTTCCGCCCTTTCCACCTTTCCGCCCCTGCACCCCTCCACCCCTCCCCCTCCGCCCTGCCTGCCCTGCCCTTTCTGCCCTTCCACCCTTTCCACCCGCCCTGCCCGTCCTGCCCGCCCTGCCCTTTCCGCCCTTCCGCCCTTCCGCCCTTCCGCCCTTTCCACCCTTTCCGCACTTTCCGCTCTTTCGGCCCTTCCTGCCCTTCCGGCCCTTTCTGCCCTTTCCGCCCTTCCCGCCCTTCCTGCCCTTTTCGCCCTTCCGCCCCTTCTGCCCTTTCCGCCCTTCCTGCCCTTTCAGCCCTTTTCGCCCTTCCGCCCTTCCGCCCTTTCCGCCCTTTCTGCCCTTTCTGCCCGCCCTGCCCTTTCTGCCCGCCCTGCCCGCCCTGCCTTTTCTGCCCTTTCTGCCTGCCCTTTCTGCCCTTTCTTTCTGCCCTTTCTGCCCTTTCTGCCCGCCCGCCCTTCCTGCCCGCCCTTTCTCCCCTTCCTGCCCGCCCTTTCTGCTCGCCCTGCCCTTTCTGCTCGCCCTGCCCTTTCTGCCCGCCCTGCCCACCCTGCCCTTTCTGCCCGCCCTGCCCTTTCTGCCCGCCCTGCCCACCCTTTCTGCCCTTTCTGCCCTTTCTGCCCACCCTTTCTGCCTGCCCTTTCTGCCCGCCCTGCCCTTTCTGCCTGCCCTTTCCTTCTGCTCCTATCTGCCCTTTCTTTCTGCCCTTTCTTTCTACCCTTTCTTTCTGCCCATCCCGCCCTTCCCGCCCTTTCTGCCCTTCCGCCCTATCCACCCTTCCTGCCCTTTCCGCCCATTCCGCCCTTCCGCCCTTTCCGCCCTTTCCGCCCTTCCGCCCTTCCGCCCTTTCCGCCCTTCCGCCCTTTCCGCCCTTCCGCCCTTTCCGCCCTTTCTACCCTTTCGCCCTTCCGCCCTTTCCGCCCTTTCCGCCCTTCCTGCCCTTTCTGCCCTTTCTGCACTTTTTGCCCTTCCTGCCCTTTCTGCCCTTTCCGCCCGCCCTGCCCTTTCTGCCCTTTCTGCCCTTCCCTGTCCTTTCTGCTCACCCTGCCCGCCCTATCCACCCTGCCCTTTCTGCCGTTTCTGCCCGCCCTTTCTGCCCTTCCTTTCTGCCCTTCCGCCCTTTCTGCCCGCCCATTCTGCCCGCCCTTTCTGCCCTTCCTTCCTCCCCTTCCTTTCTGCCCTTCCTGCCCTTTCTGCCCGCCCTTCCCGCCCGCCCTGCCTGCCGCCCTTCCCGCCTTTCCTGCCCGCCCTTCCCGCCCTCCCTTCCCGCACTTCCCGCCCTTCCTGCCCGCCCTGCCCTTCCTACCCGCCCGGCACTTCCTGACCTTTCTGCCCGCCCTGCCCCTTCTGCCCTTTCCGCCCGCCCTGCCCGCCCTGCCCGTTCTGCCCGCCCTGCCCTATCGGCCCGCCCTGCATGCCCTGCCCGCCCTGCACGCCCTGCCCTTTCTGCCCTTCCTGCCCTTTCCGCCCTTCCGCCCTTCCCGCCCTTTCCGCCCTTTCCGCCCTTTCGCCCTTCCGCCCTTTCTGCCCTTTCCGCCCTTTTGGCCCGCCCTGCCCTTTCTGCCCGCCCTGCCCACCCTACCTGCTCTGCCCGCCCTTCCCGCCCTGCCCTTTCTGCCCGCCCTTTCTACCCTTTCCGCCCTTTGGCCCTTCCGCCCTTTCCGCCCTTTCTGCACTTTTTGCCCTTTCGCCCTTCCGCCCTTTCCGCCCTTTCCGCCCTTTCGCCCTTTCGCCCTTTCCGCCCTTCCGCCCTTTCGCCCTTCCGCCCTTTCCGTCGTTCCGCCCTTTCCACCCTTTCTGCCCTTTCCGCCCCTTCCGCCCTTTCTGCCCTTTCCGCCCTTCCGCCCCTTCCGCCCTTTCCGCCCTTCCGCCCATCCGCCCTTCCGCCCTTTCCGCCCTTTCCGCCCTTTCCGCCCTTCCGCCCTTCCTGCCCTTTCTGCCCTTTCTGCCGTTTCCGCCCTTCCGCCCTTTCTGCCCTTTCTGCCCACCCTGCCCTTTTTGCCCTTTCTGCCCTTTCCGCCCTTCCCTGTCCTTTCTGCCCACCCTACCCGCCCTATCCACCCTGCCCTTTCTGCCCTTTCTGCCCGCCCTTTCTGCCCTTCCCTTCTGCCCTTTCTGCCCTTTCTGCCTGCCCATTCTGCCCGCCCTTTCTGCCCTTCCTTCCTCCCCTTCCTTTCTGCCCTTTCTTCCAGCCCTTCCTTTCTGCCCTTCCTGCCCTTTCTGCCCGCCCTTCCCGCCCGCCCTGCCTGCCGCCCTTCCCACCCTTCCAGCCCGCCCTTCCCGCATTTCCCGCCCTTCCTGCCCGGCGTGCCCGCCCTGCCCTTCCTACCCGCCCTGCCCTTCCTGCCCTTTCTGCCCGCCCTGCCCTTTCTGCCGGCCCTGCCCTTTCTACCCTTTCTGCCCGCCCTGCCCGCCCTGCCCGTTCTGCCCGCCCTGCCCTTTCTGCCCTTTCTGCCCGCCCTGCCCGTTCTGCCCTTCCTGCCCGCCCTGCCCTTCCTGCCCTTCCTGCCCTTCCTGCCCTTCGGCCCTTTCCGCCCTTTCCGCTCTTCCGCCCTTCCGCCCTTTCTGCCCTTTCCGCCCTTTCGCCCTTCCGCCCTTTCTGCCCTCTCCGCCCTTTTTGCCCACCCTGCCCTTCCTGCCCGCCCTGCCCACCCTACCTGCCCTCCCCGCCCTTCCTGCCCTGCCCATTCTGCCCTTTCTGCCCGCCCTTTCTGCCCATCCTTCCTGCCCTTCCTTTCTGCCCTTCCTGCCCTTTCCGCCCGCCCTTCCCGCCCTTCCCGCCCTGCCCTTCCTGCCCTTCCTGCCCTTTCTGCCTGCCCATTCTGCCCGCCCTTTCTGCCCTTCCTTCCTCCCGTTCCTTTCTGCCCTTTCTTCCGGCCCTTCCTTTCTGCCCTTCCTGCCCTTTCTGCCCGCCCTTTCCGCCCGCCCTGCCTGCCGCCCTTCCCGCCCTTCCTGCTCGCCCTTCCCACCCTTCCCGCCTGCCCTTCCCGCCCTTCCTGCCCGGCGTGCCCGCCCTGCCCTTCCTACCCGCCCTGCCCTTCCTGCCCGCCCTGCCCTTTCTGCCCTTTCCGCCCGCCCTGCCCGCCCTGCCCGTTCTGCCCGCCCTGCCCTTTCTGCCCTTTCTGCCCTTTCCGCCCTTCCGCCCTTCCCGCCCTTTGCGCCCTTTCCGCCCTTCCGCCCTTCCTGCTCCTTCCGCCCTTTCGCCCTTTCGCCCTTCTGCCATTTCCGCCCTTTCCGCCCTTCCGCCCTTCCGCCCTTTCCGCACTCTCCGCCCTTTCCGCCCTTTCTACCCGCCCTTCCGCCCTTTCCGCCCTTTCCGCCCTTCCGCCATTTCCACCCTTCCGTGCTTTCCGCCCTTCCGCCCTTCCGCCCTTTCCGCCCTTCCGCCCTTTCCGCCCTTTCGCCATTCCGCCCTTTCCACCCTTCCGCCCTTTCCGCCCTTTCCGCCCTTTCGCCCTTCCGCCCTTTCCGCCCTTCCGCCCTTTCCACCCTTTCTGCCCTTTCCGCCCCTTCCGCCCTTTATGCCCTTTCCGCCCTTTCCGCCCTCTCGCTCTTCCCCCCTTCTGCCCTTCCGCCCATCCGCCCTTCCGCCCTTTCCGCCCTTCCGCCCTTCCGCCCTTTCCGCCCTTTCCGCCCTTCCGCCCATTCCGCCCTTCCTGCCCTTTCCGCACTTCCGCCCTTTCCGCCCTTTCGCCCTTCCGCCCTTTCCGCCCTTTCGGCCCTTCTGCCCTTTCTGCCCTTTCTGTACTTTTTGCCCTTCCTGCCCTTTCTGCCCTTTCCGCCCTTTCTGCCCTTTCCGCCCTTTCCGCCCTTTCTGCCCTTTCTGCCCTTTCTTTCTGCCCTTTCCTTCTGCTCTTTCTGCCCTTTCTTTCTATCCTTCCTTTCTGCCCTGCCTGCCCTTTCTGCCCGCCCTTCCGCCCTTTCCGCCCTTTCCGCCCTTTCCGCCCTTCAGCCCGTCCTCCCTTTCTGCCCTTCCGCCCTTACTACCCTTTCCGCCCTTTCCGCCCTTCCGCCCTTCCGCCCTTTCCACCCTTCCGCCCTTTCCGCCCTTTCCGCCCTTTCGCCCTTCCGCCCTTTCCACCCTTTCTGCCCTTTCCGCCCCTTCCGACCTTTATGCCCTTTCCGCCGTTTCCGCCCTCTCGCCCTTCCCCCCTTCTGCCCTTCCGCCCATCCGCCCTTCCGTCCTTTCCGCCCTTTCCGCCCTTCCGCCCTTTCCGCCCTTTCCGCCCTTTCCGCCCTTCCGCCCATTCCGCCCTTCCTGCCCTTTCCGCACTTCCGCCCTTTCCGCCCTTTCGCCCTTTCCGCCCTTTCGCCCTTCCGCCCTTTCCGCCCTTTCCGCCCTTCTGCCCTTTCTGCCCTTTCTGTACTTTTTGCCCTTCCTGCCCTTTCTGCCCTTTCCGCCCTTTCCGCCCTTCCGCCCTTTCCGCCCTTCCGCCCTTTCCGCCCTTTCTGCCCTTTCTTTCTGCCCTTTCCTTCTGCTCTTTCTGCCCTTTCTTTCTGCCCTTCCTTTCTGCCCTTCCTGCCCTTTCTGCCCGCCCTTCCGCCCGCCCTTCCCGCCCTTCCCGCCCTGCTCTTCCTGCCCTTCCGCCCTTTCCGCCCTTCCGCCCTTTCCACCCTTTCTGCCCTTTCCGCCCCTTCCGCCCTCTCGCCCTTCCCCCCTTCTGCCCTTCTGCCCATCCGCCCTTTCCGCCCTTCCGCCCTTCCTGCCCTTTCCGCCCTTTCTGTACTTTTTGCCCTTCCTGCCCTTTCTGCCCTTTCCGCCCTTTCCGCCCTTCCGCCCTTCCGCCCTTCCGCCCTTTCCGCCCTTCCGCCCTTTCTACACTTTCTGCCCTTTCTGCCCACCCTTTCTGCCTGCCCTTTCCGCCCTTTCTGCCCTTTCCGCCCGCCCTGCCCTTTCTGCCCTTTCCGCCCTTCCCTGTCCTTTCTGCCCACCCTACCCGCCCTATCCACCCTGCCCTTTCTGCCCTTCCCTTCTGCCCTTCCTGCCCTTTCTGCCTGCCCATTCTGCCCGCCCTTTCTGCCCTTCCTTCCTCCCCTTCCTTTCTGCCCTTCCTGCCCTTTCTGCCCGCCCTTCCCGCCCGCCCTGCCTGCCGCCCTTCCCGCCCTTCCTGCCCGCCCTTCCCGCATTTCCCGCCCTTCCTGCCCGGCGTGCCCGCCCTGCCCTTCCTACCCGCCCTGCCCTTCCTGCCCTTTCTGCCGGCCCTGCCCTTTCTACCCTTTCTGCCCGCCCTGCCCGCCCTGCCCGTTCTGCCCGCCCTGCCCTTTCTGCCCGCCCTGCCCTTTCTGCCCTTTCTGCCCGCCCTGCCCTTTCTGCCCTTCCTGCCCTTTCTGCCCTTCCGCCCTTCCGCCCTTTCTGCCCTTCCGCCCTTTCTGCCCTTTCTGCCCTTTCTGCCCTTCCTGCCCTTTCCGCCCTTCCGCCCTTCCCGCCCTTTCCGCCCTTTCGCCCTTCCGCCCTTTCTGCCCTCTCCGCCCTTTTTGCCCACCCTGCCCTTCCTGCCCTTTCTGCCCGCCCTATCCACCCTACCTGCCCTGCCCGACCTTCCTGCCCTCCCCTTTCTGCCCTTTCTGCCCGCCCTTTCTGCCCTTCCTTCCTGCCCTTCCTTTCTGCCCTTCCTGCCCTTTCTGCCCTTCCTTCCTGCCCTTCCTTTCTGCCCTTCCTGCCCTTTCTGCCCGCCCTTCCCGCCCGCCCTTCCTCCCTTCCCGCCCTGCTCTTCCTACCCGCCCTGCCCTTCCTGCCCTTTCTGCCTGCCCATTCTGCCCGCCCTTTCTTCCCTTCCTTCCTCCCCTTCCTTTCTGCCCTTTCTTCCGGCCCTTCCTTTCTGCCCTTCCTGTCCTTTCTGCCCGCCCTTCCCGCCCGCCCTGCCTGCCGCCCTTCCCGCCCTTCCTGCTCGCCCTTCCCGCCCTTCCCGCCCGCCCTTCCCGCACTTCCCGCCCTTCCTGCCCGGCGTGCCCGCCCTGCCCTTCCTACCCACCCTGCCCTTCCTGCCCTTCCTGCCCGCCCTGCCCTTTCTGCCCTTTCCGCCCGCCCTGCCCGCCCTGCCCGTTCTGCCTGCCCTGCCCTTTCCGCCCTTTCTGCCCTTCCTGCCCTTTCCGCCCTTCCGCCCTTCCGCCTTTCCACCCTTTCCACCCTTTCCGCCCTTTCCGCCTTTCCGCCATTCCGCACTTTCCGTTCTTTTCCGCACATCTGCCCTTTCCGCCCTTCCGCCCTTTCTGCCCTTTCCGCCCTTTCCGACCCTTTCCGCCCTTTCCGCCCTTCCGCCCTTCCGCCCTTTTGCCCTTTCCGCCCTTCCACCCTTTCCGCCCTTTCCGCCCTTCCGCCCTTTCCGCCCTTTCCACCTTTCCGCCCCTGCACCCCTCCACCCCTCCCCCTCCGCCCTGCCTGCCCTGCCCTTTCTGCCCTTCCACCCTTTCCACCCGCCCTGCCCGTCCTGCCCGCCCTGCCCTTTCCGCCCTTCCGCCCTTCCGCCCTTCCGCCCTTTCCACCCTTTCCGCACTTTCCGCTCTTTCGGCCCTTCCTGCCCTTCCGGCCCTTTCTGCCCTTTCCGCCCTTCCCGCCCTTCCTGCCCTTTTCGCCCTTCCGCCCCTTCTGCCCTTTCCGCCCTTCCTGCCCTTTCAGCCCTTTTCGCCCTTCCGCCCTTCCGCCCTTTCCGCCCTTTCTGCCCTTTCTGCCCGCCCTGCCCTTTCTGCCCGCCCTGCCCGCCCTGCCTTTTCTGCCCTTTCTGCCTGCCCTTTCTGCCCTTTCTTTCTGCCCTTTCTGCCCTTTCTGCCCGCCCGCCCTTCCTGCCCGCCCTTTCTCCCCTTCCTGCCCGCCCTTTCTGCTCGCCCTGCCCTTTCTGCCCGCCCTGCCCTTTCTGCCCGCCCTGCCCACCCTGCCCTTTCTGCCCGCCCTGCCCTTTCTGCCCGCCCTGCCCACCCTTTCTGCCCTTTCTGCCCACCCTTTCTGCCTGCCCTTTCTGCCCGCCCTGCCCTTTCTGCCTGCCCTTTCCTTCTGCTCCTATCTGCCCTTTCTTTCTGCCCTTTCTTTCTACCCTTTCTTTCTGCCCATCCCGCCCTTCCCGCCCTTTCTGCCCTTCCGCCCTATCCACCCTTCCTGCCCTTTCCGCCCATTCCGCCCTTCCGCCCTTTCCGCCCTTTCCGCCCTTCCGCCCTTCCGCCCTTTCCGCCCTTCCGCCCTTTCCGCCCTTCCGCCCTTTCCGCCCTTTCTACCCTTTCGCCCTTCCGCCCTTTCCGCCCTTTCCGCCCTTCCTGCCCTTTCTGCCCTTTCTGCACTTTTTGCCCTTCCTGCCCTTTCTGCCCTTTCCGCCCGCCCTGCCCTTTCTGCCCTTTCTGCCCTTCCCTGTCCTTTCTGCTCACCCTGCCCGCCCTATCCACCCTGCCCTTTCTGCCGTTTCTGCCCGCCCTTTCTGCCCTTCCTTTCTGCCCTTCCGCCCTTTCTGCCCGCCCATTCTGCCCGCCCTTTCTGCCCTTCCTTCCTCCCCTTCCTTTCTGCCCTTCCTGCCCTTTCTGCCCGCCCTTCCCGCCCGCCCTGCCTGCCGCCCTTCCCGCCTTTCCTGCCCGCCCTTCCCGCCCTCCCTTCCCGCACTTCCCGCCCTTCCTGCCCGCCCTGCCCTTCCTACCCGCCCGGCACTTCCTGACCTTTCTGCCCGCCCTGCCCCTTCTGCCCTTTCCGCCCGCCCTGCCCGCCCTGCCCGTTCTGCCCGCCCTGCCCTATCGGCCCGCCCTGCATGCCCTGCCCGCCCTGCACGCCCTGCCCTTTCTGCCCTTCCTGCCCTTTCCGCCCTTCCGCCCTTCCCGCCCTTTCCGCCCTTTCCGCCCTTTCGCCCTTCCGCCCTTTCTGCCCTTTCCGCCCTTTTGGCCCGCCCTGCCCTTTCTGCCCGCCCTGCCCACCCTACCTGCTCTGCCCGCCCTTCCCGCCCTGCCCTTTCTGCCCGCCCTTTCTACCCTTTCCGCCCTTTGGCCCTTCCGCCCTTTCCGCCCTTTCTGCACTTTTTGCCCTTTCGCCCTTCCGCCCTTTCCGCCCTTTCCGCCCTTTCGCCCTTTCGCCCTTTCCGCCCTTCCGCCCTTTCGCCCTTCCGCCCTTTCCGTCGTTCCGCCCTTTCCACCCTTTCTGCCCTTTCCGCCCCTTCCGCCCTTTCTGCCCTTTCCGCCCTTCCGCCCCTTCCGCCCTTTCCGCCCTTCCGCCCATCCGCCCTTCCGCCCTTTCCGCCCTTTCCGCCCTTTCCGCCCTTCCGCCCTTCCTGCCCTTTCTGCCCTTTCTGCCGTTTCCGCCCTTCCGCCCTTTCTGCCCTTTCTGCCCACCCTGCCCTTTTTGCCCTTTCTGCCCTTTCCGCCCTTCCCTGTCCTTTCTGCCCACCCTACCCGCCCTATCCACCCTGCCCTTTCTGCCCTTTCTGCCCGCCCTTTCTGCCCTTCCCTTCTGCCCTTTCTGCCCTTTCTGCCTGCCCATTCTGCCCGCCCTTTCTGCCCTTCCTTCCTCCCCTTCCTTTCTGCCCTTTCTTCCAGCCCTTCCTTTCTGCCCTTCCTGCCCTTTCTGCCCGCCCTTCCCGCCCGCCCTGCCTGCCGCCCTTCCCACCCTTCCAGCCCGCCCTTCCCGCATTTCCCGCCCTTCCTGCCCGGCGTGCCCGCCCTGCCCTTCCTACCCGCCCTGCCCTTCCTGCCCTTTCTGCCCGCCCTGCCCTTTCTGCCGGCCCTGCCCTTTCTACCCTTTCTGCCCGCCCTGCCCGCCCTGCCCGTTCTGCCCGCCCTGCCCTTTCTGCCCTTTCTGCCCGCCCTGCCCGTTCTGCCCTTCCTGCCCGCCCTGCCCTTCCTGCCCTTCCTGCCCTTCCTGCCCTTCGGCCCTTTCCGCCCTTTCCGCTCTTCCGCCCTTCCGCCCTTTCTGCCCTTTCCGCCCTTTCGCCCTTCCGCCCTTTCTGCCCTCTCCGCCCTTTTTGCCCACCCTGCCCTTCCTGCCCGCCCTGCCCACCCTACCTGCCCTCCCCGCCCTTCCTGCCCTGCCCATTCTGCCCTTTCTGCCCGCCCTTTCTGCCCATCCTTCCTGCCCTTCCTTTCTGCCCTTCCTGCCCTTTCCGCCCGCCCTTCCCGCCCTTCCCGCCCTGCCCTTCCTGCCCTTCCTGCCCTTTCTGCCTGCCCATTCTGCCCGCCCTTTCTGCCCTTCCTTCCTCCCGTTCCTTTCTGCCCTTTCTTCCGGCCCTTCCTTTCTGCCCTTCCTGCCCTTTCTGCCCGCCCTTTCCGCCCGCCCTGCCTGCCGCCCTTCCCGCCCTTCCTGCTCGCCCTTCCCACCCTTCCCGCCTGCCCTTCCCGCCCTTCCTGCCCGGCGTGCCCGCCCTGCCCTTCCTACCCGCCCTGCCCTTCCTGCCCGCCCTGCCCTTTCTGCCCTTTCCGCCCGCCCTGCCCGCCCTGCCCGTTCTGCCCGCCCTGCCCTTTCTGCCCTTTCTGCCCTTTCCGCCCTTCCGCCCTTCCCGCCCTTTGCGCCCTTTCCGCCCTTCCGCCCTTCCTGCTCCTTCCGCCCTTTCGCCCTTTCGCCCTTCTGCCATTTCCGCCCTTTCCGCCCTTCCGCCCTTCCGCCCTTTCCGCACTCTCCGCCCTTTCCGCCCTTTCTACCCGCCCTTCCGCCCTTTCCGCCCTTTCCGCCCTTCCGCCATTTCCACCCTTCCGTGCTTTCCGCCCTTCCGCCCTTCCGCCCTTTCCGCCCTTCCGCCCTTTCCGCCCTTTCGCCATTCCGCCCTTTCCACCCTTCCGCCCTTTCCGCCCTTTCCGCCCTTTCGCCCTTCCGCCCTTTCCGCCCTTCCGCCCTTTCCACCCTTTCTGCCCTTTCCGCCCCTTCCGCCCTTTATGCCCTTTCCGCCCTTTCCGCCCTCTCGCTCTTCCCCCCTTCTGCCCTTCCGCCCATCCGCCCTTCCGCCCTTTCCGCCCTTCCGCCCTTCCGCCCTTTCCGCCCTTTCCGCCCTTCCGCCCATTCCGCCCTTCCTGCCCTTTCCGCACTTCCGCCCTTTCCGCCCTTTCGCCCTTCCGCCCTTTCCGCCCTTTCCGCCCTTCTGCCCTTTCTGCCCTTTCTGTACTTTTTGCCCTTCCTGCCCTTTCTGCCCTTTCCGCCCTTTCTGCCCTTTCCGCCCTTTCCGCCCTTTCTGCCCTTTCTGCCCTTTCTTTCTGCCCTTTCCTTCTGCTCTTTCTGCCCTTTCTTTCTGTCCTTCCTTTCTGCCCTGCCTGCCCTTTCTGCCCGCCCTTCCGCCCTTTCCGCCCTTTCCGCCCTTTCCGCCCTTCAGCCCGTCCTCCCTTTCTGCCCTTCCGCCCTTACTACCCTTTCCGCCCTTTCCGCCCTTCCGCCCTTCCGCCCTTTCCACCCTTCCGCCCTTTCCGCCCTTTCCGCCCTTTCGCCCTTCCGCCCTTTCCACCCTTTCTGCCCTTTCCGCCCCTTCCGACCTTTATGCCCTTTCCGCCGTTTCCGCCCTCTCGCCCTTCCCCCCTTCTGCCCTTCCGCCCATCCGCCCTTCCGTCCTTTCCGCCCTTTCCGCCCTTCCGCCCTTTCCGCCCTTTCCGCCCTTTCCGCCCTTTCGCCCATTCCGCCCTTCCTGCCCTTTCCGCACTTCCGCCCTTTCCGCCCTTTCGCCCTTTCCGCCCTTTCGCCCTTCCGCCCTTTCCGCCCTTTCCGCCCTTCTGCCCTTTCTGCCCTTTCTGTACTTTTTGCCCTTCCTGCCCTTTCTGCCCTTTCCGCCCTTTCCGCCCTTCCGCCCTTTCCGCCCTTCCGCCCTTTCCGCCCTTTCTGCCCTTTCTTTCTGCCCTTTCCTTCTGCTCTTTCTGCCCTTTCTTTCTGCCCTTCCTTTCTGCCCTTCCTGCCCTTTCTGCCCGCCCTTCCGCCCGCCCTTCCCGCCCTTCCCGCCCTGCTCTTCCTGCCCTTCCGCCCTTTCCGCCCTTCCGCCCTTTCCACCCTTTCTGCCCTTTCCGCCCCTTCCGCCCTCTCGCCCTTCCCCCCTTCTGCCCTTCCGCCCATCCGCCCTTTCCGCCCTTCCGCCCTTCCTGCCCTTTCCGCCCTTTCCGCCCTTCCGCCCATTCCGCCCTTCCTGCCCTTTCCGCACTTCCGCCCTTTCCGCCCTTTCCGCCCTTTCGCCCTTCCGCCCTTTCCGCCCTTTCCGCCCTTCTGCCCTTTCTGCCCTTTCTGTACTTTTTGCCCTTCCTGCCCTTTCTGCCCTTTCCGCCCTTTCCGCCCTTCCGCCCCTTCCGCCCTTTCCGCCCTTCCGCCCTTTCCGCCCTTTCTGCCCTTTCTGCCCTTTCTTTCTGCCCTTTCCTTCTGCTCTTTCTGCCCTTTCTTTCTGCCCTTTCCTTCTGCCCATCCCGCCCTTTCCACCCTTCCGCTCTATCCGCCCTTTCCGCCCTTTCCGCCCTTTCCGCCCTTCCGCCCTTCCGCCCTTCTGCCCATTCCGCCCTTCCGTCCTTTCCGCCCTTTCCGCCCTTCCGCCCTTTCCGCCCTTCCGCCCTTTCTACCCTTTCCGCCCTTTCGCCCTTCCGCCCTTTCCGCCCTTCCGCCCTTTCTGCCCTTTCTGCACTTTTTCCGCCCTTCCTGCCCTTTCTGCCCTTTCCGCCGTTTCCGCCCTTCCGCCCTTTCTGCCCTTTCTGCCCGCCCTGCCCTTTCTGACCTTTCTGCCGTTTCCGCCCTTCCCTGTCCTTTCTGCCCACCCTACCCACCCTCTCCACCCTGCCCTTTCTGCCCTTTCTGCCCGCCCTTTCTGCCCTTCCTTTCTGCCCTTTCTTTCTGCCCTTTCTTTCTGCCCACCCCGCCCTTTCTGCCCTTCCGCCCTATCCGCCCTTCCGCCCTTCCGCCCTTTCCGCGCTTCCGCCCGTCCACCCATTCCGCCCTTCCGTCCTTTCGGTCCTTTCCGCCCTTTCTGCCCCTCCGCCCTTTCCGCCCTTTCCGCCCTTTCCACCTTCCGCCCTTTCCGCCCTTTCTACCCTTTCCGCCCTTCCGCCCTTTCCGCCCTTCCTGCCCTTTCCACCCTTTCTGCCCTTTCCGCCCCTTCCGCCCTTTATGCCCTTTCCGCCCTTTCCGCCCTCTCGCCCTTCCCCCCTTCTGCCCTTCCGCCCATCCGCCCTTCCGCCCTTTCCGCCCCTTCCGTCCTTTCCGCCCTTCCGCCCTTTCCGCCCTTTCTGCCCTTTCTGCCCTTTCTTTCTGCCCTTTCCTTCTGCTCTTTCTGCCCTTTCTTTCTGCCCAACCCTCCCTTTCTGCCCTTCCGCTCTATCCGCCCTTCCGCCCTTTCCGCCCTTCCGTCCTTTCCGCCCTTTCCGCCCTTCCGCCCTTTCCGCCCTTCCGCCCTTCCACCCTTTCCGCCCTTTCTACCCTTTCGCCCTTCCGCCCTTTCCGCCCTTTCTGCACGTTTTGCCCTTTCGCCCTTTCTGCCCTTTCTGCACTTTTTGCCCTTTCGCCCTTTCGCCCTTTCCGCCCTTCCGCCCTTTCGCCCTTCCGCCCTTTCCGCCCTTCCGCCCTTTCCGCCCTTTCTGCCCTTTCCGCCCCTTCCGCCCTTTATTCCCTTTCCGCCCTTTCCGCCCTCTCGCCCTTCCCCCCTTCTGCCCTTCCGCCCATCCGCCCTTCCCCCTTTCCGCCCTTACTACCCTTTCCGCCCTTTCCGCCTTTCCGCCCTTCCTGCCCTTTCCGCCCTTTCTGCCCTTCCGCCCCTTCCACCCTTTCCGCCCTTCCGCCATTTCCACCCTTCCGCCATTTCCACCCTTCCGCCCTTTCCGCCCCTTCCGCCCTTTCCGCCCTTCCGCCCTTCCGCCCTTTACGCCCTTCCGCCCTTTTCGCCCTTTCCGCCCTTTCGCCCTTCCGCCCTTTCCACCCTTCCGCCCTTTCCGCCCTTTCCGCCCTTTCGCCCTTTCTGCCCTTTCCGCCCTTCCGCCCTTCCGCCCTTTCCGCCCTTCCGCCCTTTCCACCCTTTCTGCCCTTTCCGCCCCTTCCGCCCTTCCTGCCCTTTCCGCCCCTTCCGCCCTCTCGCCCTTCCCCCCTTCTGCCCTTCCGCCCATCCGCCCTTTCCGCACTTCCGCCCTTCCTGCCCTTTCCGCCCTTTCCGCCCTTCCGCCCATTCCGCCCTTCCTGCCCTTTCCGCACTTCCGCCCTTTCCGCCCTTTCCGCCCTTTATGCCCTTTCTGCCCTTTCTTTCTGCCCTTTCCTTCTGCTCTTTCTGCCCTTTCTTTCTGCACTTTCTTTCTGCCCATCCCGCCCTTTCTGCCCTTCCGCTCTATCCGCCCTTTCCGCCCTTTCCGCCCTTCCGCCCTTCCGCCCTTTCCGCCCTTCTGCCCATTCCGCCCTTCCGTCCTTTCCGCCCTCTCCGCCCTTCCGCCCTTTCCGCCCTTCCGCCCTTTCTACCCTTTCCGCCCTTTCGCCCTTCCGCCCTTTCCGCCCTTTCTACCCTTTCGCCCTTCCGCCCTTTCCGCCCTTTCCGCCCTTTCCGCCCTTCCGCCCTTTCTGCCCTTTCTGCACTTTTTGCCCTTCCTGCCCTTTCTGCCCTTTCCGCCGTTTCCGCCCTTCCGCCCTTTCTGCCCTTTCTGCCCGCCCTGCCCTTTCTGACCTTTCTGCCCTTTCCGCCCTTCCCTGTCCTTTCTGCCCACCCTACCCGCCCTATATACCCTGCCCTGTCTGCCCTTTCTGCCCGACCTTTCTGCCCTTCCGCCCTTCCGCCCTTTCTTTCTGCCCTTTCTTTCTGCCCACCCCGCCCTTTCTGCCCTTCCGCCCTATCCGCCCTTCCGCCCTTCCGCCCTTTCCGCCCTTTCCGCCCTTCCTCCCGTCCGCCCATTCCGCCCTTCCGTCCTTTCGGTCCTTTCCGTCCTTTCTGCCCCTCCGCCCTTTCCGCCCTTTCCGCCCTTTCCACCTTCCGCCCTTTCCGCCCTTTCTACCCTTTCCGCCCTTTCCGCCCTTCCGCCCTTTCCGCCCTTTCCGCCATTCCACCCTTACCGCCCTTTCGCCCTTTCCGCCCTTTCCGCCCTTCCGCCCTTCTTTCCGCACTTTCCGCCCCTTCTGCACCTCCGCCCTTTCTGCCCTTTCCGCCCTTTCCGCGCTTCCGCCCTTCCGCCCTTTCCGCCCTTTCCGCCCTTCCGCCCTTCCGCCCTTTCTGCCCTTTCTGCACTTTTTGCCCTTCCTGCCCTTTCTGCCCTTTCCGCCCTTTCCGCCCTTCCGCCCCTTCCGCCCTTTCCGCCCTTCCGCCCTTTCCGCCCTTTCTGCCCTTTCTGCCCTTTCTTTCTGCCCTTTCCTTCTGCTCTTTCTGCCCTTTCTTTCTGCCCTTTCCTTCTGCCCATCCCGCCCTTTCCACCCTTCCGCTCTATCCGCCCTTTCCGCCCTTTCCGCCCTTCCGCCCTTCCGCCCTTCTGCCCATTCCGCCCTTCCGTCCTTTCCGCCCTTTCCGCCCTTCCGCCCTTTCCGCCCTTCCGCCCTTTCTACCCTTTCCGCCCTTTCGCCCTTCCGCCCTTTCCGCCCTTCCGCCCTTTCTGCCCTTTCTGCACTTTTTCCGCCCTTCCTGCCCTTTCTGCCCTTTCCGCCGTTTCCGCCCTTCCGCCCTTTCTGCCCTTTCTGCCCGCCCTGCCCTTTCTGACCTTTCTGCCCTTTCCGCCCTTCCCTGTCCTTTCTGCCCACCCTACCCACCCTCTCCACCCTGCCCTTTCTGCCCTTTCTGCCCGCCCTTTCTGCCCTTCCTTTCTGCCCTTTCTTTCTGCCCTTTCTTTCTGCCCACCCCGCCCTTTCTGCCCTTCCGCCCTATCCGCCCTTCCGCCCTTCCGCCCTTTCCGCGCTTCCGCCCGTCCACCCATTCCGCCCTTCCGTCCTTTCGGTCCTTTCCGCCCTTTCTGCCCCTCCGCCCTTTCCGCCCTTTCCGCCCTTTCCACCTTCCGCCCTTTCCGCCCTTTCTACCCTTTCCGCCCTTCCGCCCTTTCCGCCCTTCCTGCCCTTTCCACCCTTTCTGCCCTTTCCGCCCTTTCTGCCCTTTCTGCCCTTTCTTTCTGCCCTTTCCTTCTGCTCTTTCTGCCCTTTCTTTCTGCCCTTTCTTTCTGCCCATCCCGCCCTTTCTGCCCTTCCGCTCTATCCGCCCTTCCGCCCTTTCCGCCCTTCCGTCCTTTCCGCCCTTTCCGCCCTTCCGCCCTTTCCGCCCTTCCGCCCTTCCACCCTTTCCGCCCTTTCTACCCTTTCGCCCTTCCGCCCTTTCCGCCCTTTCTGCACGTTTTGCCCTTCCGCCCTTTCTACCCTTTCCGCCCTTTCGCCCTTCCGCCCTTTCCGCCCTTTCTACCCTTTCGCCCTTCCGCCCTTTCCGCCCTTTCCGCCCTTTCCGCCCTTCCGCCCTTTCTGCCCTTTCTGCACTTTTTGCCCTTCCTGCCCTTTCTGCCCTTTCCGCCGTTTCCGCCCTTCCGCCCTTTCTGCCCTTTCTGCCCGCCCTGCCCTTTCTGACCTTTCTGCCCTTTCCGCCCTTCCCTGTCCTTTCTGCCCACCCTACCCGCCCTATATACCCTGCCCTGTCTGCCCTTTCTGCCCGACCTTTCTGCCCTTCCGCCCTTCCGCCCTTTCTTTCTGCCCTTTCTTTCTGCCCACCCCGCCCTTTCTGCCCTTCCGCCCTATCCGCCCTTCCGCCCTTCCGCCCTTTCCGCCCTTTCCGCCCTTCCTCCCGTCCGCCCATTCCGCCCTTCCGTCCTTTCGGTCCTTTCCGTCCTTTCTGCCCCTCCGCCCTTTCCGCCCTTTCCGCCCTTTCCGCCTTCCGCCCTTTCCGCCCTTTCTACCCTTTCCGCCCTTTCCGCCCTTCCGCCCTTTCCGCCCTTTCCGCCATTCCACCCTTACCGCCCTTTCGCCCTTTCCGCCCTTTCCGCCCTTCCGCCCTTCTTTCCGCACTTTCCGCCCCTTCTGCACTTCCGCCCTTTCTACCCTTTCCGCCCTTTCCGCGCTTCCGCCCTTCCGCCCTTTCCGCCCTTCCGCCCTTTCCGCCCTTCCTGCCCTTTCCGCCCTTCCGCCCTTCCGCCCTTTCTGCCCTTTCTGCACTTTTTGCCCTTCCTGCCCTTTCTGCCCTTTCCGCCCTTTCCGCCCTTCCGCCCCTTCCGCCCCTTCCGCCCTTTCCGCCCTTCCTGCCCTTTCCGCCCTTTCCGCCCTTCCGCCCTTTCTGCCCTTTCCGCCCGCCCTGCCCTTTCTGCCCTTTCCGCCCTTCCCTGTCCTTTCTGCCCACCCTACCCGCCCTATCCACCCTGCCCTTTCTGCCCTTTCTGCCCGCCCTTTCTGCCCATCCTTTCTGCCCTTTCTTTCTGCCCTTTCTTTCTGCCCACCCCGCCCTTTCTGCCCTTCCGCCCTATCCGCCCTTTCTGCCCTTCCGCCCTTCCACCCTTCCGCCCTTTCCGCCCTTTCCACCCTTCCGCCCTTTCCGCCCTTTCCGCCCTTCCGCCATTTCCACCCTTCCGCGCTTTCCGCCCTTCCGCCCTTTCGCCCTTCCGCCCTTTCCACCCTTCCGCCCTTTCCGCCCTTTCCGCCCTTTCGCCCTTCCGCCCTTTCCACCCTTTCTGCCCTTTCCGCCCCTTCCGCCCTTTATGCCCTTTCCGCCCTTTCCGCCCTCTCGCCCTTCCCCCCTTCTGCCCTTTCCGCCTATCCGCCCTTCCGCCCTTTCCGCCCTTCCGCCCTTCCGCCCTTTCCGCCCTTCCGCCCATTCCGCCCTTCCTGCCCTTTCCGCACTTCCGCCCTTTCCGCCCTTTCGCCCTTCCGCCCTTTCCGCCCTTCTGCCCTTTCTGCCCTTTCTGTACTTTTTCCCCTTCCTGCCCTTTCTGCCCTTTCCGCCCTTTCCGCCCTTCCGCCCTTTCCGCCCTTCCGCCCTTTCCGCCCTTTCTGCCCTTTCTTTCTGCCCTTTCCTTCTGCTCTTTCTGCCCTTTCTTTCTGCCCTTCCTTTCTGCCCTTCCTGCCCTTCCCGCCCGCCCTTCCCGCCCGCCCTTCCCGCCCTTCCCGCCCTGCTCTTCCTGCCCTATCCGCCCTTCCGCCCTTTCCGCCCTTCCGCCCTTTCCACCCTTTCTGCCCTGTCCGCCCCTTCCGCCCTTTATGCCCTTTCCGCCCATCCGCCCTTTCCGCCCTTCCGCCCTTCCTGCCCTTCCGCCCTTCCGCCCTTTCCGCCCTTCCGCCCTTTCCACCCTTTCTGCCCTGTCCGCCCCTTCCCCCCTTCTGCCCTTCCGCCCATCCGCCCTTTCCGCCCTTCCGCCCTTCCTGCCCTTTCCGCCCTTCCGCCCATTCCGCCCTTCCTAACCCTTTCCGCACTTCCGCCCTTTCCGCCCTTTCCGCCCTTTCGCCCTTCCGCCCTTTCCGCCCTTTCCGCCCTTCTGCCCTTTCCGCCCTTTCTGCCCTTTCTGCCCGCCCTGCCCTTTCTCACCTTTCTGCCCTTTCCGCCCTTCCCTGTCCTTTCTGCCCACCCTACCCACCCTCTCCACCCTGCCCTTTCTGCCCTTTCTGCCCGCCCTTTCTGCCCTTCCTTTCTGCCCTTTCTTTCTGCCCTTTCTTTCTGCCCACCCCGCCCTTTCTGCCCTTCCGCCCTATCCGCCCTTCCGCCCGTCCGCCCTTTCCGCCCTTCCGCCCTTTCCACCCATTCCGCCCTTCCGTCCTTTCGGTCCTTTCCATCCTTTCTGACCCTCCGCCCTTTCCGCCCTTTCCGCCCTTTCCGCCTTCCACCCTTTCCGCCCTTTCTACCCTTTCCGCCCTTCTGCCCTTTCCGCCCTTTCCGCCCTTTCCGCCCTTGCGCCCTTCCGCCCTTTCCACCCTTCCGCCCTTTCCGCCCTTTCCGCCCTTTCGCCCTTCCGCCCCTTCCGCCCTTTATGCCCTTTCCGCCCTCTCGCCCTTCCCCCCTTCTGCCCTTCCGCCCATCCGCCCTTCCGCCCTTTCCGCCCCTTCCGCCCTTTCCGCCCTTCCGCCCTTTCTGCCCTTTCTGCCCTTTCTGCCCTTTCTTTCTGCCCTTTCCTTCTGCTCTTTCTGCCCTTTCTTTCTGCCCTTTCTTTCTGCCCATCCCGCCCTTTCTGCCCTTCCGCTCTATCCGCCCTTCCGCCCTTCCGCCCTTTCGCCCTTCCGCCCTTTCCGCCCTTCCGCCCTTTCCACCCTTTCTGCCCTTTCCGCCCCTTCCGCCCTTTATTCCCTTTCCGCCCTTTCCGCCCTCTCGCCCTTCCCCCCTTCTGCCCTTCCGCCCATCCGCCCTTCCGCCCTTCCGCCCTTACTACCCTTTCCGCCCTTTCCGCCCTTCCGCCCTTTCCGCCCTTCCGCCCTTCTTCCCTTTCCGCCCTTTCCGCCCTTTCCTCCCTTTCCGCCCTTCCGCCCTTTCCGCCCTTCCACCCTTCCTGCCCTTTCCGCCCTTTCCACCCTTCCGCCCTTCCGCCCTTTCCGCCCTTCCACCCTTTCCGCCCTTCCGCCCTTTCCGCCCTTTCCGCCCTTCCGCCCTTTCGCCCTTCCGCCCTTTCCACCCTTCCGCCCTTTCCGCCATTTCCACCCTTCCGCCCTTTCCGCCCTTTCCGCCCTTTCCGCCCTTTCCGCCCTTCCGCCCTTTACGCCCTTCCGCCCTTTTCGCCCTTCCCGCCCTTTCGTCCTTCCGCCCTTTCCACCCTTCCACCCTTTCCGCCCTTTCCTCCCTTTCGCCCTTTCTGCCCTTTCCGCCCTTCCGCCCTTCCGCCCTTCCGCCCTTTCCGCCCTTCCGCCCTTTCCACCCTTTCTGCCCTTTCCGCCCCTTCCGCCCTTTATGCCCTTTCCGCCCCTTCCGCCCTCTCGCCCTTCCCCGCTTCTGCCCTTCCGCCCATCCGCCCTTTCCGCCCTTCCGCCCTTCCTGCCCTTCCGCCCATTCCACCCTTCCTGCCCTTTCCGCCCCTTCCGCCCTTTATGCCCTTTCCGCCCTTTCCGCCCTCTCGCCCTTCCCCCCTTCTGCCCTTTCCGCCTATCCGCCCTTCTGCCCTTTCCGCCCTTCCGCCCTTCCGCCCTTTCCGCCCTTCCGCCCATTCCGCCCTTCCTGCCCTTTCCGCACTTCCGCCCTTTCCGCCCTTTCGCCCTTCCGCCCTTTCCGCCCTTCTGCCCTTTCTGCCCTTTCTGTACTTTTTGCCCTTCCTGCCCTTTCTGCCCTTTCCGCCCTTTCCGCCCTTCCGCCCTTTCCGCCCTTCCGCCCTTTCCGCCCTTTCTGCCCTTTCTTTCTGCCCTTTCCTTCTGCTCTTTCTGCCCTTTCTTTCTGCCCTTCCTTTCTGCCCTTCCTGCCCTTTCTGCCCGCCCTTCCCGCCCGCCCTTCCCGCCCTTCCCGCCCTGCTCTTCCTGCCCTATCCGCCCTTCCGCCCTTTCCGCCCTTCCGCCCTTTCCACCCTTTCTGCCCTGTCCGCCCCTTCCGCCCTTTATGCCCTTTCCGCCCATCCGCCCTTTCCGCCCTTCCGCCCTTCCTGCCCTTCCGCCCTTCCGCCCTTTCCGCCCTTCCGCCCTTTCCACCCTTTCTGCCCTGTCCGCCCCTTCCCCCCTTCTGCCCTTCCGCCCATCCGCCCTTTCCGCCCTTCCGCCCTTCCTGCCCTTTCCGCCCTTCCGCCCATTCCGCCCTTCCTAACCCTTTCCGCACTTCCGCCCTTTCCGCCCTTTCCGCCCTTTCGCCCTTCCGCCCTTTCCGCCCTTTCCGCCCTTCTGCCCTTTCCGCCCTTTCTGCCCTTTCTGCCCGCCCTGCCCTTTCTCACCTTTCTGCCCTTTCCGCCCTTCCCTGTCCTTTCTGCCCACCCTACCCACCCTCTCCACCCTGCCCTTTCTGCCCTTTCTGCCCGCCCTTTCTGCCCTTCCTTTCTGCCCTTTCTTTCTGCCCTTTCTTTCTGCCCACCCCGCCCTTTCTGCCCTTCCGCCCTATCCGCCCTTCCGCCCTTCCGCCCTTTCCGCCCTTCCGCCCTTTCCACCCATTCCGCCCTTCCGTCCTTTCGGTCCTTTCCATCCTTTCTGACCCTCCGCCCTTTCCGCCCTTTCCGCCCTTTCCGCCTTCCACCCTTTCCGCCCTTTCTACCCTTTCCGCCCTTCTGCCCTTTCCGCCCTTTCCGCCCTTTCCGCCCTTGCGCCCTTGCGCCCTTTCCACCCTTCCGCCCTTTCCGCCCTTTCCGCCCTTTCGCCCTTCCGCCCCTTCCGCCCTTTATGCCCTTTCCGCCCTCTCGCCCTTCCCCCCTTCTGCCCTTCCGCCCATCCGCCCTTCCGCCCTTTCCGCCCCTTCCGCCCTTTCCGCCCTTCCGCCCTTTCCGCCCCTTCCGCCCTTTCTGCCCTTTCTTTCTGCCGTTTCCTTCTGCTCTTTCTGCCCTTTCTTTCTGCCCTTTCTTTCTGCCCATCCCGCCCTTTCTGCCCTTCCGCTCTATCCGCCCTTCCGCCCTTCCGCCCTTTCGCCCTTCCGCCCTTTCCGCCCTTCCGCCCTTTCCACCCTTTCTGCCCTTTCCGCCCCTTCCGCCCTTTATTCCCTTTCCGCCCTTTCCGCCCTCTCGCCCTTCCCCCCTTCTGCCCTTCCGCCCATCCGCCCTTCCGCCCTTCCGCCCTTACTACCCTTTCCGCCCTTTCCGCCCTTCCGCCCTTTCCGCCCTTCCGCCCTTCTTCCCTTTCCGCCCTTTCCGCCCTTTCCTCCCTTTCCGCCCTTCCGCCCTTTCCGCCCTTCCACCCTTCCTGCCCTTTCCGCCCTTTCCACCCTTCCGCCCTTCCGCCCTTTCCGCCCTTCCGCCCTTTCCGCCCTTCCGCCCTTTCCGCCCTTTCCGCCCTTCCGCCCTTTCGCCCTTCCGCCCTTTCCACCCTTCCGCCCTTTCCGCCATTTCCACCCTTCCGCCCTTTCCGCCCTTTCCGCCCTTTCCGCCCTTTCCGCCCTTCCGCCCTTTACGCCCTTCCGCCCTTTTCGCCCTTCCCGCCCTTTCGTCCTTCCGCCCTTTCCACCCTTCCACCCTTTCCGCCCTTTCCTCCCTTTCGCCCTTTCTGCCCTTTCCGCCCTTCCGCCCTTCCGCCCTTCCGCCCTTTCCGCCCTTCCGCCCTTTCCACCCTTTCTGCCCTTTCCGCCCCTTCCGCCCTTTATGCCCTTTCCGCCCCTTCCGCCCTCTCGCCCTTCCCCGCTTCTGCCCTTCCGCCCATCCGCCCTTTCCGCCCTTCCGCCCTTCCTGCCCTTCCGCCCATTCCACCCTTCCTGCCCTTTCCGCACTTCCGCCCTTTCCGCCCTTCCGCCATTTCGCCCTTCCGCCCTTTCCGCCCTTTCCGCCCTTTCCGCCCTTCTACCCTTTCTGCCCTTTCTGTACTTTCTCCCTTCCTGCCCTTTCCGCCCTTTCCGCCCCTTCGCCCTTTCGCCCTTTCCACCCTTCCGCCCTTTCCGTCCTTTCCGCCCTTTTGCCCGTTCGCTCTTCCGCCCTTTCCGCCCTTCCGCCCTTTCCGCCCTTTCCACCTTTCCGCCCCTGCACCCCTCCACCCCTCCCCCTCCGCCCTGCCTGCCCTGCCCTTTCTGCCCTTCCACCCTTTCCACCCGCCCTGCCCGTCCTGCCCGCCCTGCCCTTTCCGCCCTTCCGCCCTTCCGCCCTTTCCACCCTTTCCGCACTTTCTGCCCTTTCCGCACTTTCCGCTCTTTCGGCCCTTCCTGCCCTTCCGGCCCTTTCTGCCCTTTCCGCCCTTCCCGCCCTTCCTGCCCTTCCCGCCCTTCCGCCCCTTCTGCCCTTTCCGCCCTTCCTGCCCTTTCAGCCCTTTTCGCCCTTCCGCCCTTCCGCCCTTTCCGCCCTTTCTGCCCTTTGTGCCCGCCCTGCCCTTTCTGCCCGCCCTGCCCGCCCTGCCTTTTCTGCCCTTTCTGCCTGCCCTTTCTGCCCTTTCTGCCCTTTCTGCCCGCCCGCCCTTCCTGCCCGCCCTTTCTCCCCTTCCTGCCCGCCCTTTCTGCTCGCCCTGCCCTTTCTGCCCGCCCTGCCCACCCTGCCCTTTCTGCCCGCCCTGCCCTTTCTGCCCGCCCTGCCCACCCTTTCTGCCCTTTCTGCCCTTTCTGCCCTTTCTGCCCACCCTTTCTGCCTGCCCTTTCTGCCCGCCCTGCCCTTTCTGCCTGCCCTTTCCTTCTGCTCTTTCTGCCCTTTCTTTCTGCCCTTTCTTTCTACCCTTTCTTTCTGCCCATCCCACCCTTCCCGCCCTTTCTGCCCTTCCGCCCTATCCACCCTTCCTGCCCTTTCCGCCCATTCCGCCCTTCCGCCCTTTCCGCCCTTTCCGCCCTTCCGCCCTTCCGCCCTTTCCGCCCTTCCGCCCTTTCCGCCCTTCCGCCCTTTCCGCCCTTTCTACCCTTTCGCCCTTCCGCCCTTTCCGCCCTTTCCGCCCTTTCCGCCCTTCCTGCCCTTTCTGCCCTTTCTGCACTTTTTGCCCTTCCTGCCCTTTCTGCCCTTTCCGCCCTTTCCGCCCGCCCTGCCCTTTCTGCCCTTTCTGCCCTTCCCTGTCCTTTCTGCTCACCCTGCCCGCCCTATCCACCCTGCCCTTTCTGCCGTTTCTGCCCGCCCTTTCTGCCCTTCCTTTCTGCCCTTCCGCCCTTTCTGCCCACCCATTCTGCCCGCCCTTTCTGCCCTTTCTTCCGGCCCTTCCTTTCTGCCCTTCCTGTCCTTTCTGCCCGCCCTTCCCGCCCGCCCTGCCTGCCGCCCTTCCCGCCCTTCCTGCTCGCCCTTCCCGCCCTTCCCGCCCGCCCTTCCCGCACTTCCCGCCCTTCCTGCCCGGCGTGCCCGCCCTGCCCTTCCTACCCACCCTGCCCTTCCTGCCCTTCCTGCCCGCCCTGCCCTTTCTGCCCTTTCCGCCCGCCCTGCCCGCCCTGCCCGTTCTGCCTGCCCTGCCCTTTCCGCCCTTTCTGCCCTTCCTGCCCTTTCCGCCCTTCCGCCCTTCCGCCTTTCCACCCTTTCCACCCTTTCCGCCCTTTCCGCCTTTCCGCCATTCCGCACTTTCCGTTCTTTTCCGCACATCTGCCCTTTCCGCCCTTCCGCCCTTTCTGCCCTTTCCGCCCTTTCCGACCCTTTCCGCCCTTTCCGCCCTTCCGCCCTTCCGCCCTTTTGCCCTTTCCGCCCTTCCACCCTTTCCGCCCTTCCGCCCTTTTCCGCCCTTTCCGCCCTTCCGCCCTTTCCGCCCTTTCCACCTTTCCGCCCCTGCACCCCTCCACCCCTCCCCCTCCGCCCTGCCTGCCCTGCCCTTTCTGCCCTTCCACCCTTTCCACCCGCCCTGCCCGTCCTGCCCGCCCTGCCCTTTCCGCCCTTCCGCCCTTCCGCCCTTCCGCCCTTTCCACCCTTTCCGCACTTTCCGCTCTTTCGGCCCTTCCTGCCCTTCCGGCCCTTTCTGCCCTTTCCGCCCTTCCCGCCCTTCCTGCCCTTTTCGCCCTTCCGCCCCTTCTGCCCTTTCCGCCCTTCCTGCCCTTTCAGCCCTTTTCGCCCTTCCGCCCTTCCGCCCTTTCCGCCCTTTCTGCCCTTTGTGCCCGCCCTGCCCTTTCTGCCCGCCCTGCCCGCCCTGCCTTTTCTGCCCTTTCTGCCTGCCCTTTCTGCCCTTTCTTTCTGCCCTTTCTGCCCTTTCTGCCCGCCCGCCCTTCCTGCCCGCCCTTTCTCCCCTTCCTGCCCGCCCTTTCTGCTCGCCCTGCCCTTTCTGCTCGCCCTGCCCTTTCTGCCCGCCCTGCCCACCCTGCCCTTTCTGCCCGCCCTGCCCTTTCTGCCCGCCCTGCCCACCCTTTCTGCCCTTTCTGCCCTTTCTGCCCACCCTTTCTGCCTGCCCTTTCTGCCCGCCCTGCCCTTTCTGCCTGCCCTTTCCTTCTGCTCCTATCTGCCCTTTCTTTCTGCCCTTTCTTTCTACCCTTTCTTTCTGCCCATCCCGCCCTTCCCGCCCTTTCTGCCCTTCCGCCCTATCCACCCTTCCTGCCCTTTCCGCCCATTCCGCCCTTCCGCCCTTTCCGCCCTTTCCGCCCTTCCGCCCTTCCGCCCTTTCCGCCCTTCCGCCCTTTCCGCCCTTCCGCCCTTTCCGCCCTTTCTACCCTTTCGCCCTTCCGCCCTTTCCGCCCTTTCCGCCCTTTCCGCCCTTCCTGCCCTTTCTGCCCTTTCTGCACTTTTTGCCCTTCCTGCCCTTTCTGCCCTTTCCGCCCTTTCCGCCCGCCCTGCCCTTTCTGCCCTTTCTGCCCTTCCCTGTCCTTTCTGCTCACCCTGCCCGCCCTATCCACCCTGCCCTTTCTGCCGTTTCTGCCCGCCCTTTCTGCCCTTCCTTTCTGCCCTTCCGCCCTTTCTGCCCGCCCATTCTGCCCGCCCTTTCTGCCCTTCCTTCCTCCCCTTCCTTTCTGCCCTTCCTGCCCTTTCTGCCCGCCCTTCCCGCCCGCCCTGCCTGCCGCCCTTCCCGCCTTTCCTGCCCGCCCTTCCCGCCCTCCCTTCCCGCACTTCCCGCCCTTCCTGCCCGCCCTGCCCTTCCTACCCGCCCGGCACTTCCTGACCTTTCTGCCCGCCCTGCCCCTTCTGCCCTTTCCGCCCGCCCTGCCCGCCCTGCCCGTTCTGCCCGCCCTGCCCTATCGGCCTGCCCTGCATGCCCTGCCCGCCCTGCACGCCCTGCCCTTTCTGCCCTTCCTGCCCTTTCCGCCCTTCCGCCCTTCCCGCCCTTTCCGCCCTTTCCGCCCTTTCGCCCTTCCGCCCTTTCTGCCCTTTCCGCCCTTTTGGCCCGCCCTGCCCTTTCTGCCCGCCCTGCCCACCCTACCTGCTCTGCCTGCCCTTCCCGCCCTGCCCTTTCTGCCCGCCCTTTCTACCCTTTCCGCCCTTTGGCCCTTCCGCCCTTTCCGCCCTTTCTGCACTTTTTGCCCTTTCGCCCTTCCGCCCTTTCCGCCCTTTCCGCCCTTTCGCCCTTTCGCCCTTTCCGCCCTTCCGCCCTTTCGCCCTTCCGCCCTTTCCGTCGTTCCACCCTTTCCACCCTTTCTGCCCTTTCCGCCCCTTCCGCCCTTTCTGCCCTTTCCGCCCTTTCCGCCCTTCCGCCCCTTCCGCCCTTCCGCCCATCCGCCCTTCCGCCCTTTCCGCCCTTTCCGCCCTTTCCGCCCTTCCGCCCTTCCTGCCCTTTCTGCCCTTTCTGCCGTTTCCGCCCTTCCGCCCTTTCTGCCCTTTCTGCCCACCCTGCCCTTTTTGCCCTTTCTGCCCTTTCCGCCCTTCCCTGTCCTTTCTGCCCACCCTACCCGCCCTATCCACCCTGCCCTTTCTGCCCTTTCTGCCCGCCCTTTCTGCCCTTCCCTTCTGCCCTTTCTGCCCTTTCTGCCTGCCCATTCTGCCCGCCCTTTCTGCCCTTCCTTCCTCCCCTTCCTTTCTGCCCTTTCTTCCAGCCCTTCCTTTCTGCCCTTCCTGCCCTTTCTGCCCGCCCTTCCCGCCCGCCCTGCCTGCCGCCCTTCCCACCCTTCCAGCCCGCCCTTCCCGCATTTCCCGCCCTTCCTGCCCGGCGTGCCCGCCCTGCCCTTCCTACCCGCCCTGCCCTTCCTGCCCTTTCTGCCCGCCCTGCCCTTTCTGCCGGCCCTGCCCTTTCTACCCTTTCTGCCCGCCCTGCCCGCCCTGCCCGTTCTGCCCGCCCTGCCCTTTCTGCCCTTTCTGCCCGCCCTGCCCGTTCTGCCCTTCCTGCCCGCCCTGCCCTTCCTGCCCTTCCTGCCCTTCCTGCCCTTCGGCCCTTTCCGCCCTTTCCGCCCTTCCGCCCTTCCGCCCTTTCTGCCCTTTCCGCCCTTTCGCCCTTCCGCCCTTTCTGCCCTCTCCGCCCTTTTTGCCCACCCTGCCCTTCCTGCCCGCCCTGCCCACCCTACCTGCCCTCCCCGCCCTTCCTGCCCTGCCCATTCTGCCCTTTCTGCCCGCCCTTTCTGCCCATCCTTCCTGCCCTTCCTTTCTGCCCTTCCTGCCCTTTCCGCCCGCCCTTCCCGCCCTTCCCGCCCTGCCCTTCCTGCCCTTCCTGCCCTTTCTGCCTGCCCATTCTGCCCGCCCTTTCTGCCCTTCCTTCCTCCCGTTCCTTTCTGCCCTTTCTTCCGGCCCTTCCTTTCTGCCCTTCCTGCCCTTTCTGCCCGCCCTTTCCGCCCGCCCTGCCTGCCGCCCTTCCCGCCCTTCCTGCTCGCCCTTCCCACCCTTCCCGCCTGCCCTTCCCGCCCTTCCTGCCCGGCGTGCCCGCCCTGCCCTTCCTACCCGCCCTGCCCTTCCTGCCCGCCCTGCCCTTTCTGCCCTTTCCGCCCGCCCTGCCCGCCCTGCCCGTTCTGCCCGCCCTGCCCTTTCTGCCCTTTCTGCCCTTTCCGCCCTTCCGCCCTTCCCGCCCTTTGCGCCCTTTCCGCCCTTCCGCCCTTCCTGCTCCTTCCGCCCTTTCGCCCTTTCGCCCTTCTGCCATTTCCGCCCTTTCCGCCCTTCCGCCCTTCCGCCCTTTCCGCACTCTCCGCCCTTTCCGCCCTTTCTACCCGCCCTTCCGCCCTTTCCGCCCTTTCCGCCCTTCCGCCATTTCCACCCTTCCGTGCTTTCCGCCCTTCCGCCCTTCCGCCCTTTCCGCCCTTCCGCCCTTTCCGCCCTTTCGCCATTCCGCCCTTTCCACCCTTCCGCCCTTTCCGCCCTTTCCGCCCTTTCGCCCTTCCGCCCTTTCCGCCCTTCCGCCCTTTCCACCCTTTCTGCCCTTTCCGCCCCTTCCGCCCTTTATGCCCTTTCCGCCCTTTCCGCCCTCTCGCTCTTCCCCCCTTCTGCCCTTCCGCCCATCCGCCCTTCCGCCCTTTCCGCCCTTCCGCCCTTCCGCCCTTCCGCCCTTTCCGCCCTTCCGCCCATTCCGCCCTTCCTGCCCTTTCCGCACTTCCGCCCTTTCCGCCCTTTCGCCCTTCCGCCCTTTCCGCCCTTTCGGCCCTTCTGCCCTTTCTGCCCTTTCTGTACTTTTTGCCCTTCCTGCCCTTTCTGCCCTTTCCGCCCTTTCTGCCCTTTCCGCCCTTTCCGCCCTTTCTGCCCTTTCTGCCCTTTCTTTCTGCCCTTTCCTTCTGCTCTTTCTGCCCTTTCTTTCTGTCCTTCCTTTCTGCCCTGCCTGCCCTTTCTGCCCGCCCTTCCGCCCTTCCGCCCTTCCGCCCTTTCCACCCTTCCGCCCTTTCCGCCCTTTCCGCCCTTTCGCCCTTCCGCCCTTTCCACCCTTTCTGCCCTTTCCGCCCCTTCCGACCTTTATGCCCTTTCCGCCCTTTCCGCCCTCTCGCCCTTCCCCCCTTCTGCCCTTCCGCCCATCCGCCCTTCCGTCCTTTCCGCCCTTTCCGCCCTTCCGCCCTTTCCGCCCTTTCCGCCCTTTCCGCCCTTCCGCCCATTCCGCCCTTCCTGCCCTTTCCGCACTTCCGCCCTTTCCGCCCTTTCGCCCTTTCCGCCCTTTCGCCCTTCCGCCCTTTCCGCCCTTCTGCCCTTTCTGCCCTTTCTGTACTTTTTGCCCTTCCTGCCCTTTCTGCCCTTTCCGCCCTTTCCGCCCTTCCGCCCTTTCCGCCCTTCCGCCCCTCCACCCTTTCTGCCCTTTCTTTCTGCCCTTTCCTTCTGCTCTTTCTGCCCTTTCTTTCTGCCCTTCCTTTCTGCCCTTCCTGCCCTTTCTGCCCGCCCTTCCGCCCGCCCTTTCTGCCCTTCCGCCCTTTCCACCCTTTCTGCCCTTTCCGCCCCTTCCGCCCTCTCGCCCTTCCCCCCTTCTGCCCTTCCGCCCATCCGCCCTTTCCGCCCTTCCGCCCTTCCTGCCCTTTCCGCCCTTTCCGCCCTTCCGCCCATTCCGCCCTTCCTGCCCTTTCCGCACTTCCGCCCTTTCCGCCCTTTCCGCCCTTTCGCCCTTCCGCCCTTTCCGCCCTTTCCGCCCTTCTGCCCTTTCTGCCCTTTCTGTACTTTTTGCCCTTCCTGCCCTTTCTGCCCTTTCCGCCCTTTCCGCCCTTCCGCCCCTTCCGCCCTTTCCGCCCTTCCGCCCTTTCCGCCCTTTCTGCCCTTTCTGCCCTTTCTTTCTGCCCTTTCCTTCTGCTCTTTCTGCCCTTTCTTTCTGCCCTTTCCTTCTGCCCATCCCGCCCTTTCCACCCTTCCGCTCTATCCGCCCTTTCCGCCCTTTCCGCCCTTTCCGCCCTTCCGCCCTTCCGCCCTTCTGCCCATTCCGCCCTTCCGTCCTTTCCGCCCTTTCCGCCCTTCCGCCCTTTCCGCCCTTCCGCCCTTTCTACCCTTTCCGCCCTTTCGCCCTTCCGCCCTTTCCGCCCTTCCGCCCTTTCTGCCCTTTCTGCACTTTTTCCGCCCTTCCTGCCCTTTCTGCCCTTTCCGCCGTTTCCGCCCTTCCGCCCTTTCTGCCCTTTCTGCCCGCCCTGCCCTTTCTGACCTTTCTGCCCTTTCCGCCCTTCCCTGTCCTTTCTGCCCACCCTACCCACCCTCTCCACCCTGCCCTTTCTGCCCTTTCTGCCCGCCCTTTCTGCCCTTCCTTTCTGCCCTTTCTTTCTGCCCTTTCTTTCTGCCCACCCCGCCCTTTCTGCCCTTCCGCCCTATCCGCCCTTCCGCCCTTCCGCCCTTTCCGCGCTTCCGCCCGTCCACCCATTCCGCCCTTCCGTCCTTTCGGTCCTTTCCGCCCTTTCTGCCCCTCCGCCCTTTCCGCCCTTTCCGCCCTTTCCACCTTCCGCCCTTTCCGCCCTTTCTACCCTTTCCGCCCTTCCGCCCTTTCCGCCCTTCCTGCCCTTTCCACCCTTTCTGCCCTTTCCGCCCCTTCCGCCCTTTATGCCCTTTCCGCCCTTTCCGCCCTCTCGCCCTTCCCCCCTTCTGCCCTTCCGCCCATCCGCCCTTCCGCCCTTTCCGCCCCTTCCGTCCTTTCCGCCCTTCCGCCCTTTCCGCCCTTTCTGCCCTTTCTGCCCTTTCTTTCTGCCCTTTCCTTCTGCTCTTTCTGCCCTTTCTTTCTGCCCTTTCTTTCTGCCCATCCCGCCCTTTCTGCCCTTCCGCTCTATCCGCCCTTCCGCCCTTTCCGCCCTTCCGTCCTTTCCGCCCTTTCCGCCCTTCCGCCCTTTCCGCCCTTCCGCCCTTCCACCCTTTCCGCCCTTTCTACCCTTTCGCCCTTCCGCCCTTTCCGCCCTTTCTGCACGTTTTGCCCTTTCGCCCTTTCTGCCCTTTCTGCACTTTTTGCCCTTTCGCCCTTTCGCCCTTTCCGCCCTTCCGCCCTTTCCGCCCTTCCGCCCTTTCCGCCCTTTCTGCCCTTTCCGCCCCTTCCGCCCTTTATTCCCTTTCCGCCCTTTCCGCCCTCTCGCCCTTCCCCCCTTCTGCCCTTCCGCCCATCCGCCCTTCCCCCTTTCCGCCCTTACTACCCTTTCCGCCCGTTCCGCCTTTCCGCCCTTCCTGCCCTTTCCGCCCTTTCTGCCCTTCCGCCCCTTCCACCCTTTCCGCCCTTCCGCCATTTCCACCCTTCCGCCATTTCCGCCCTTTCCGCCCTTTCCGCCCTTCCGCCATTTCCACCCTTCCGCCCTTTCCGCCCCTTCCGCCCTTTCCGCCCTTCCGCCCTTCCGCCCTTTACGCCCTTCCGCCCTTTTCGCCCTTTCCGCCCTTTCGCCCTTCCGCCCTTTCCACCCTTCCGCCCTTTCCGCCCTTTCCGCCCTTTCGCCCTTTCTGCCCTTTCCGCCCTTCCGCCCTTCCGCCCTTTCCGCCCTTCCGCCCTTTCCACCCTTTCTGCCCTTTCCGCCCCTTCCGCCCTTCCTGCCCTTTCCGCCCCTTCCGCCCTCTCGCCCTTCCCCCCTTCTGCCCTTCCGCCCATCCGCCCTTCCTGCCCTTTCCGCCCTTTCCGCCCTTCCGCCCATTCCGCCCTTCCTGCCCTTTCCGCACTTCCGCCCTTTCCGCCCTTTCCGCCCTTTCTGCCCTTTCTGCCCTTTCTTTCTGCCCTTTCCTTCTGCTCTTTCTGCCCTTTCTTTCTGCCCTTTCTTTCTGCCCATCCCGCCCTTTCTGCCCTTCCGCTCTATCCGCCCTTTCCGCCCTTTCCGCCCTTCCGCCCTTCCGCCCTTTCCGCCCTTCTGCCCATTCCGCCCTTCCGTCCTTTCCGCCCTCTCCGCCCTTCCGCCCTTTCCGCCCTTCCGCCCTTTCTACCCTTTCCGCCCTTTCGCCCTTCCGCCCTTTCCGCCCTTTCTACCCTTTCGCCCTTCCGCCCTTCCTGCCCTTTCCGCCCTTCCGCCCTTCCGCCCTTTCTGCCCTTTCTGCACTTTTTGCCCTTCCTGCCCTTTCTGCCCTTTCCGCCGTTTCCGCCCTTCCGCCCCTTCCGCCCCTTCCGCCCTTTCCGCCCTTCCTGCCCTTTCCGCCCTTTCCGCCCTTCCGCCCTTTCTGCCCTTTCCGCCCGCCCTGCCCTTTCTGCCCTTTCCGCCCTTCCCTGTCCTTTCTGCCCACCCTACCCGCCCTATCCACCCTGCCCTTTCTGCCCTTTCTGCCCGCCCTTTCTGCCCATCCTTTCTGCCCTTTCTTTCTGCCCTTTCTTTCTGCCCACCCCGCCCTTTCTGCCCTTCCGCCCTATCCGCCCTTTCTGCCCTTCCGCCCTTCCACCCTTCCGCGCTTTCCGCCCTTCCGCCCTTTCGCCCTTCCGCCCTTTCCACCCTTCCGCCCTTTCCGCCCTTTCCGCCCTTTCGCCCTTCCGCCCTTTCTGCCCTTTCCGCCCCTTCCGCCCTTTATGCCCTTTCCGCCCTTTCCGCCCTCTCGCCCTTCCCCCCTTCTGCCCTTTCCGCCCATCCGCCCTTCCGCCCTTTCCGCCCTTTCCGCCCTTCCGCCCTTTCCGCCCTTCCGCCCATTCCGCCCTTCCTGCCCTTTCCGCACTTCCGCCCTTTCCGCCCTTTCGCCCTTCCGCCCTTTCCGCCCTTTCCGCCCTTCTGCCCTTTCTGCCCTTTCTGTACTTTTTGCCCTTCCTGCCCTTTCTGCCCTTTCCGCCCTTTCCGCCCTTCCGCCCTTTCCGCCCTTCCGCCCTTTCCGCCCTTTCTGCCCTTTCTTTCTGCCCTTTCCTTCTGCTCTTTCTGCCCTTTCTTTCTGCCCTTCCTTTCTGCCCTTCCTGCCCTTTCTGCCCGCCCTTCCCGCCCGCCCTTCCCGCCCTTCCCGCCCTGCTCTTCCTGCCCTTCCGCCCTTCCGCCCTTTCCGCCCTTCCGCCCTTTCCACCCTTTCTGCCCTGTCCGCCCCTTCCGCCCTTTATGCCCTTTCCGCCCTTCCGCCCTTCCTGCCCTTCCGCCCTTCCGCCCTTTCCGCCCTTCCGCCCTTTCCACCCTTTCTGCCCTGTCCGCCCCTTCCCCCCTTCTGCCCTTCCGCCCATCCGCCCTTTCCGCCCTTCCGCCCTTCCTGCCCATCCACCCTTCCGCCCATTCCGCCCTTCCTAACCCTTTCCGCACTTCCGCCCTTTCCGCCCTTTCCGCCCTTTCGCCCTTCCGCCCTTTCCGCCCTTTCCGCCCTTCTGCCCTTTCCGCCCTTTCTGCCCTTTCTGCCCGCCCTGCCCTTTCTCACCTTTCTGCCCTTTCCGCCCTTCCCTGTCCTTTCTGCCCACCCTACCCACCCTCTCCACCCTGCCCTTTCTGCCCTTTCTGCCCGCCCTTTCTGCCCTTCCTTTCTGCCCTTTCTTTCTGCCCTTTCTTTCTGCCCACCCCGCCCTTTCTGCCCTTCCGCCCTATCCGCCCTTCCGCCCTTCCGCCCTTTCCGCCCTTCCGCCCTTTCCACCCATTCCGCCCTTCCGTCCTTTCGGTCCTTTCCGTCCTTTCTGCCCCTCCGCCCTTTCCGCCCTTTCCGCCCTTTCCGCCTTCCACCCTTTCCGCCCTTTCTACCCTTTCCGCCCTTCCGCCCTTTCCGCCCTTTCCGCCCTTTCCGCCCTTGCGCCCTTCCGCCCTTTCCACCCTTCCACCCTTTCCGCCCTTTCCGCCCTTTCGCCCTTCCGCCCCTTCCGCCCTTTATGCCCTTTCCGCCCTCTCGCCCTTCCCCCCTTCTGCCCTTCCGCCCATCCGCCCTTCCGCCCTTTCCGCCCCTTCCGCCCTTTCCGCCCTTCCGCCCTTTCTGCCCTTTCTGCCCTTTCTGCCCTTTCTTTCTGCCCTTTCCTTCTGCTCTTTCTGCCCTTTCTTTCTGCCCTTTCTTTCTGCCCATCCCGCCCTTTCTGCCCTTCCGCTCTATCCGCCCTTCCGCCCTTCCGCCCTTTCGCCCTTCCGCCCTTTCCGCCCTTCCGCCCTTTCCACCCTTTCTGCCCTTTCCGCCCCTTCCGCCCTTTATTCCCTTTCCGCCCTTTCCGCCCTCTCGCCCTTCCCCCCTTCTGCCCTTCCGCCCATCCGCCCTTCCGCCCTTCCGCCCTTACTACCCTTTCCGCCCTTTCCGCCCTTCCGCCCTTTCCGCCCTTCCGCCCTTCTTCCCTTTCCGCCCTTTCCGCCCTTTCCTCCCTTTCCGCCCTTCCGCCCTTTCCGCCCTTCCACCCTTCCTGCCCTTTCCGCCCTTTCCACCCTTCCGCCCTTCCGCCCTTTCCGCCCTTCCACCCTTTCCGCCCTTCCGCCCTTTCCGCCCTTTCCGCCCTTCCGCCCTTTCGCCCTTCCGCCCTTTCCACCCTTCCGCCCTTTCCGCCATTTCCACCCTTCCGCCCTTTCCGCCCTTTCCGCCCTTTCCGCCCTTCCGCCCTTCCGCCCTTTACGCCCTTCCGCCCTTTTCGCCCTTCCCGCCCTTTCGTCCTTCCGCCCTTTCCACCCTTCCACCCTTTCCGCCCTTTCCTCCCTTTCGCCCTTTCTGCCCTTTCCGCCCTTCCGCCCTTCCGCCCTTCCGCCCTTTCCGCCCTTCCGCCCTTTCCACCCTTTCTGCCCTTTCCGCCCCTTCCGCCCTTTATGCCCTTTCCGCCCCTTCCGCCCTCTCGCCCTTCCCCGCTTCTGCCCTTCCGCCCATCCGCCCTTTCCGCCCTTCCGCCCTTCCTGCCCTTCCGCCCATTCCACCCTTCCTGCCCTTTCCGCACTTCCGCCCTTTCCGCCCTTCCGCCATTTCGCCCTTCCGCCCTTTCCGCCCTTTCCGCCCTTTCCGCCCTTCTACCCTTTCTGCCCTTTCTGTACTTTCTCCCTTCCTGCCCTTTCCGCCCTTTCCGCCCCTTCGCCCTTTCGCCCTTTCCACCCTTCCGCCCTTTCCGTCCTTTCCGCCCTTTTGCCCGTTCGCTCTTCCGCCCTTTCCGCCCTTCCGCCCTTTCCGCCCTTTCCACCTTTCCGCCCCTGCACCCCTCCACCCCTCCCCCTCCGCCCTGCCTGCCCTGCCCTTTCTGCCCTTCCACCCTTTCCACCCGCCCTGCCCGTCCTGCCCGCCCTGCCCTTTCCGCCCTTCCGCCCTTCCGCCCTTTCCACCCTTTCCGCACTTTCTGCCCTTTCCGCACTTTCCGCTCTTTCGGCCCTTCCTGCCCTTCCGGCCCTTTCTGCCCTTTCCGCCCTTCCCGCCCTTCCTGCCCTTCCCGCCCTTCCGCCCCTTCCGTCCTTTCCGCCCTCTCCGCCCTTCCGCCCTTTTCGCCCTTCCGCCCTTCCGCCCTTTCCGCCCTTTCTGCCCTTTGTGCCCGCCCTGCCCTTTCTGCCCGCCCTGCCCGCCCTGCCTTTTCTGCCCTTTCTGCCTGCCCTTTCTGCCCTTTCTGCCCTTCCTGCCCGCCCGCCCTTCCTGCCCGCCCTTTCTCCCCTTCCTGCCCGCCCTTTCTGCTCGCCCTGCCCTTTCTGCCCGCCCTGCCCACCCTGCCCTTTCTGCCCGCCCTGCCCTTTCTGCCCGCCCTGCCCACCCTTTCTGCCCTTTCTGCCCTTTCTGCCCTTTCTGCCCACCCTTTCTGCCTGCCCTTTCTGCCCGCCCTGCCCTTTCTGCCTGCCCTTTCCTTCTGCTCTTTCTGCCCTTTCTTTCTGCCCTTTCTTTCTACCCTTTCTTTCTGCCCATCCCGCCCTTCCCGCCCTTTCTGCCCTTCCGCCCTATCCACCCTTCCTGCCCTTTCCGCCCATTCCGCCCTTCCGCCCTTTCCGCCCTTTCCGCCCTTCCGCCCTTCCGCCCTTTCCGCCCTTCCGCCCTTTCCGCCCTTCCGCCCTTTCCGCCCTTTCTACCCTTTCGCCCTTCCGCCCTTTCCGCCCTTTCCGCCCTTTCCGCCCTTCCTGCCCTTTCTGCCCTTTCTGCACTTTTTGCCCTTCCTGCCCTTTCTGCCCTTTCCGCCCTTTCCGCCCGCCCTGCCCTTTCTGCCCTTTCTGCCCTTCCCTGTCCTTTCTGCTCACCCTGCCCGCCCTATCCACCCTGCCCTTTCTGCCGTTTCTGCCCGCCCTTTCTGCCCTTCCTTTCTGCCCTTCCGCCCTTTCTGCCCACCCATTCTGCCCGCCCTTTCTGCCCTTTCTTCCGGCCCTTCCTTTCTGCCCTTCCTGTCCTTTCTGCCCGCCCTTCCCGCCCGCCCTGCCTGCCGCCCTTCCCGCCCTTCCTGCTCGCCCTTCCCGCCCTTCCCGCCCGCCCTTCCCGCACTTCCCGCCCTTCCTGCCCGGCGTGCCCGCCCTGCCCTTCCTACCCACCCTGCCCTTCCTGCCCTTCCTGCCCGCCCTGCCCTTTCTGCCCTTTCCGCCCGCCCTGCCCGCCCTGCCCGTTCTGCCTGCCCTGCCCTTTCCGCCCTTTCTGCCCTTCCTGCCCTTTCCGCCCTTCCGCCCTTCCGCCTTTCCACCCTTTCCACCCTTTCCGCCCTTTCCGCCCTTCCGCCCTTTCCGCCCTTTCCACCTTTCCGCCCCTGCACCCCTCCACCCCTCCCCCTCCGCCCTGCCTGCCCTGCCCTTTCTGCCCTTCCACCCTTTCCACCCGCCCTGCCCGTCCTGCCCGCCCTGCCCTTTCCGCCCTTCCGCCCTTCCGCCCTTCCGCCCTTTCCACCCTTTCCGCACTTTCCGCTCTTTCGGCCCTTCCTGCCCTTCCGGCCCTTTCTGCCCTTTCCGCCCTTCCCGCCCTTCCTGCCCTTTTCGCCCTTCCGCCCTTTCCGCCCTTTCCGCCCTTCTGCCCTTTCTGCCCTTTCTGTACTTTTTGCCCTTCCTGCCCTTTCTGCCCTTTCCGCCCTTTCCGCCCTTCCGCCCTTTCCGCCCTTCCGCCCTTTCCGCCCTTTCTGCCCTTTCTTTCTGCCCTTTCCTTCTGCTCTTTCTGCCCTTTCTTTCTGCCCTTCCTTTCTGCCCTTCCTGCCCTTTCTGCCCGCCCTTCCCGCCCGCCCTTCCCGCCCTTCCCGCCCTGCTCTTCCTGCCCTTCCGCCCTTCCGCCCTTTCCGCCCTTCCGCCCTTTCCACCCTTTCTGCCCTGTCCGCCCCTTCCGCCCTTTATGCCCTTTCCGCCCATCCGCCCTTTCCGCCCTTCCGCCCTTCCTGCCCTTCCGCCCTTCCGCCCTTTCCGCCCTTCCGCCCTTTCCACCCTTTCTGCCCTGTCCGCCCCTTCCCCCCTTCTGCCCTTCCGCCCATCCGCCCTTTCCGCCCTTCCGCCCTTCCTGCCCATCCACCCTTCCGCCCATTCCGCCCTTCCTAACCCTTTCCGCACTTCCGCCCTTTCCGCCCTTTCCGCCCTTTCGCCCTTCCGCCCTTTCCGCCCTTTCCGCCCTTCTGCCCTTTCCGCCCTTTCTGCCCTTTCTGCCCGCCCTGCCCTTTCTCACCTTTCTGCCCTTTCCGCCCTTCCCTGTCCTTTCTGCCCACCCTACCCACCCTCTCCACCCTGCCCTTTCTGCCCTTTCTGCCCGCCCTTTCTGCCCTTCCTTTCTGCCCTTTCTTTCTGCCCTTTCTTTCTGCCCACCCCGCCCTTTCTGCCCTTCCGCCCTATCCGCCCTTCCGCCCTTCCGCCCTTTCCGCCCTTCCGCCCTTTCCACCCATTCCGCCCTTCCGTCCTTTCGGTCCTTTCCGTCCTTTCTGCCCCTCCGCCCTTTCCGCCCTTTCCGCCCTTTCCGCCTTCCACCCTTTCCGCCCTTTCTACCCTTTCCGCCCTTCCGCCCTTTCCGCCCTTTCCGCCCTTTCCGCCCTTGCGCCCTTCCGCCCTTTCCACCCTTCCACCCTTTCCGCCCTTTCCGCCCTTTCGCCCTTCCGCCCCTTCCGCCCTTTATGCCCTTTCCGCCCTCTCGCCCTTCCCCCCTTCTGCCCTTCCGCCCATCCGCCCTTCCGCCCTTTCCGCCCCTTCCGCCCTTTCCGCCCTTCCGCCCTTTCTGCCCTTTCTGCCCTTTCTGCCCTTTCTTTCTGCCCTTTCCTTCTGCTCTTTCTGCCCTTTCTTTCTGCCCTTTCTTTCTGCCCATCCCGCCCTTTCTGCCCTTCCGCTCTATCCGCCCTTCCGCCCTTCCGCCCTTTCGCCCTTCCGCCCTTTCCGCCCTTCCGCCCTTTCCACCCTTTCTGCCCTTTCCGCCCCTTCCGCCCTTTATTCCCTTTCCGCCCTTTCCGCCCTCTCGCCCTTCCCCCCTTCTGCCCTTCCGCCCATCCGCCCTTCCGCCCTTCCGCCCTTACTACCCTTTCCGCCCTTTCCGCCCTTCCGCCCTTTCCGCCCTTCCGCCCTTCTTCCCTTTCCGCCCTTTCCGCCCTTTCCTCCCTTTCCGCCCTTCCGCCCTTTCCGCCCTTCCACCCTTCCTGCCCTTTCCGCCCTTTCCACCCTTCCGCCCTTCCGCCCTTTCCGCCCTTCCACCCTTTCCGCCCTTCCGCCCTTTCCGCCCTTTCCGCCCTTCCGCCCTTTCGCCCTTCCGCCCTTTCCACCCTTCCGCCCTTTCCGCCATTTCCACCCTTCCGCCCTTTCCGCCCTTTCCGCCCTTTCCGCCCTTCCGCCCTTCCGCCCTTTACGCCCTTCCGCCCTTTTCGCCCTTCCCGCCCTTTCGTCCTTCCGCCCTTTCCACCCTTCCGCCCTTTCCACCCTTTCTGCCCTTTCCGCCCCTTCCGCCCTTTATGCCCTTTCCGCCCCTTCCGCCCTCTCGCCCTTCCCCGCTTCTGCCCTTCCGCCCATCCGCCCTTTCCGCCCTTCCGCCCTTCCTGCCCTTCCGCCCATTCCACCCTTCCTGCCCTTTCCGCACTTCCGCCCTTTCCGCCCTTCCGCCATTTCGCCCTTCCGCCCTTTCCGCCCTTTCCGCCCTTTCCGCCCTTCTGCCCTTTCTGCCCTTTCTGTACTTTCTCCCTTCCTGCCCTTTCCGCCCTTTCCGCCCCTTCGCCCTTTCGCCCTTTCCACCCTTCCGCCCTTTCCGTCCTTTCCGCCCTTTTGCCCGTTCGCTCTTCCGCCCTTTCCGCCCTTCCGCCCTTTCCGCCCTTTCCACCTTTCCGCCCCTGCACCCCTCCACCCCTCCCCCTCCGCCCTGCCTGCCCTGCCCTTTCTGCCCTTCCACCCTTTCCACCCGCCCTGCCCGTCCTGCCCGCCCTGCCCTTTCCGCCCTTCCGCCCTTCCGCCCTTTCCACCCTTTCCGCACTTTCTGCCCTTTCCGCACTTTCCGCTCTTTCGGCCCTTCCTGCCCTTCCGGCCCTTTCTGCCCTTTCCGCCCTTCCCGCCCTTCCTGCCCTTCCCGCCCTTCCGCCCCTTCCGTCCTTTCCGCCCTCTCCGCCCTTCCGCCCTTTTCGCCCTTCCGCCCTTCCGCCCTTTCCGCCCTTTCTGCCCTTTGTGCCCGCCCTGCCCTTTCTGCCCGCCCTGCCCGCCCTGCCTTTTCTGCCCTTTCTGCCTGCCCTTTCTGCCCTTTCTGCCCTTCCTGCCCGCCCGCCCTTCCTGCCCGCCCTTTCTCCCCTTCCTGCCCGCCCTTTCTGCTCGCCCTGCCCTTTCTGCCCGCCCTGCCCACCCTGCCCTTTCTGCCCGCCCTGCCCTTTCTGCCCGCCCTGCCCACCCTTTCTGCCCTTTCTGCCCTTTCTGCCCTTTCTGCCCACCCTTTCTGCCTGCCCTTTCTGCCCGCCCTGCCCTTTCTGCCTGCCCTTTCCTTCTGCTCTTTCTGCCCTTTCTTTCTGCCCTTTCTTTCTACCCTTTCTTTCTGCCCATCCCGCCCTTCCCGCCCTTTCTGCCCTTCCGCCCTATCCACCCTTCCTGCCCTTTCCGCCCATTCCGCCCTTCCGCCCTTTCCGCCCTTTCCGCCCTTCCGCCCTTCCGCCCTTTCCGCCCTTCCGCCCTTTCCGCCCTTCCGCCCTTTCCGCCCTTTCTACCCTTTCGCCCTTCCGCCCTTTCCGCCCTTTCCGCCCTTTCCGCCCTTCCTGCCCTTTCTGCCCTTTCTGCACTTTTTGCCCTTCCTGCCCTTTCTGCCCTTTCCGCCCTTTCCGCCCGCCCTGCCCTTTCTGCCCTTTCTGCCCTTCCCTGTCCTTTCTGCTCACCCTGCCCGCCCTATCCACCCTGCCCTTTCTGCCGTTTCTGCCCGCCCTTTCTGCCCTTCCTTTCTGCCCTTCCGCCCTTTCTGCCCACCCATTCTGCCCGCCCTTTCTGCCCTTTCTTCCGGCCCTTCCTTTCTGCCCTTCCTGTCCTTTCTGCCCGCCCTTCCCGCCCGCCCTGCCTGCCGCCCTTCCCGCCCTTCCTGCTCGCCCTTCCCGCCCTTCCCGCCCGCCCTTCCCGCACTTCCCGCCCTTCCTGCCCGGCGTGCCCGCCCTGCCCTTCCTACCCACCCTGCCCTTCCTGCCCTTCCTGCCCGCCCTGCCCTTTCTGCCCTTTCCGCCCGCCCTGCCCGCCCTGCCCGTTCTGCCTGCCCTGCCCTTTCCGCCCTTTCTGCCCTTCCTGCCCTTTCCGCCCTTCCGCCCTTCCGCCTTTCCACCCTTTCCACCCTTTCCGCCCTTTCCGCCTTTCCGCCATTCCGCACTTTCCGTTCTTTTCCGCACATCTGCCCTTTCCGCCCTTCCGCCCTTTCTGCCCTTTCCGCCCTTTCCGACCCTTTCCGCCCTTTCCGCCCTTCCGCCCTTCCGCCCTTTTGCCCTTTCCGCCCTTCCACCCTTTCCGCCCTTCCGCCCTTTTCCGCCCTTTCCGCCCTTCCGCCCTTTCCGCCCTTTCCACCTTTCCGCCCCTGCACCCCTCCACCCCTCCCCCTCCGCCCTGCCTGCCCTGCCCTTTCTGCCCTTCCACCCTTTCCACCCGCCCTGCCCGTCCTGCCCGCCCTGCCCTTTCCGCCCTTCCGCCCTTCCGCCCTTCCGCCCTTTCCACCCTTTCCGCACTTTCCGCTCTTTCGGCCCTTCCTGCCCTTCCGGCCCTTTCTGCCCTTTCCGCCCTTCCCGCCCTTCCTGCCCTTTTCGCCCTTCCGCCCCTTCTGCCCTTTCCGCCCTTCCTGCCCTTTCAGCCCTTTTCGCCCTTCCGCCCTTCCGCCCTTTCCGCCCTTTCTGCCCTTTGTGCCCGCCCTGCCCTTTCTGCCCGCCCTGCCCGCCCTGCCTTTTCTGCCCTTTCTGCCTGCCCTTTCTGCCCTTTCTTTCTGCCCTTTCTGCCCTTTCTGCCCGCCCGCCCTTCCTGCCCGCCCTTTCTCCCCTTCCTGCCCGCCCTTTCTGCTCGCCCTGCCCTTTCTGCTCGCCCTGCCCTTTCTGCCCGCCCTGCCCACCCTGCCCTTTCTGCCCGCCCTGCCCTTTCTGCCCGCCCTGCCCACCCTTTCTGCCCTTTCTGCCCTTTCTGCCCACCCTTTCTGCCTGCCCTTTCTGCCCGCCCTGCCCTTTCTGCCTGCCCTTTCCTTCTGCTCTTTCTGCCCTTTCTTTCTGCCCTTTCTTTCTACCCTTTCTTTCTGCCCATCCCGCCCTTCCCGCCCTTTCTGCCCTTCCGCCCTATCCACCCTTCCTGCCCTTTCCGCCCATTCCGCCCTTCCGCCCTTTCCGCCCTTTCCGCCCTTCCGCCCTTCCGCCCTTTCCGCCCTTCCGCCCTTTCCGCCCTTCCGCCCTTTCCGCCCTTTCTACCCTTTCGCCCTTCCGCCCTTTCCGCCCTTTCCGCCCTTTCCGCCCTTCCTGCCCTTTCTGCCCTTTCTGCACTTTTTGCCCTTCCTGCCCTTTCTGCCCTTTCCGCCCTTTCCGCCCGCCCTGCCCTTTCTGCCCTTTCTGCCCTTCCCTGTCCTTTCTGCTCACCCTGCCCGCCCTATCCACCCTGCCCTTTCTGCCGTTTCTGCCCGCCCTTTCTGCCCTTCCTTTCTGCCCTTCCGCCCTTTCTGCCCGCCCATTCTGCCCGCCCTTTCTGCCCTTCCTTCCTCCCCTTCCTTTCTGCCCTTCCTGCCCTTTCTGCCCGCCCTTCCCGCCCGCCCTGCCTGCCGCCCTTCCCGCCTTTCCTGCCCGCCCTTCCCGCCCTCCCTTCCCGCACTTCCCGCCCTTCCTGCCCGCCCTGCCCTTCCTACCCGCCCGGCACTTCCTGACCTTTCTGCCCGCCCTGCCCCTTCTGCCCTTTCCGCCCGCCCTGCCCGCCCTGCCCGTTCTGCCCGCCCTGCCCTATCGGCCCGCCCTGCATGCCCTGCCCGCCCTGCACGCCCTGCCCTTTCTGCCCTTCCTGCCCTTTCCGCCCTTCCGCCCTTCCCGCCCTTTCCGCCCTTTCCGCCCTTTCGCCCTTCCGCCCTTTCTGCCCTTTCCGCCCTTTTGGCCCGCCCTGCCCTTTCTGCCCGCCCTGCCCACCCTACCTGCTCTGCCTGCCCTTCCCGCCCTGCCCTTTCTGCCCGCCCTTTCTACCCTTTCCGCCCTTTGGCCCTTCCGCCCTTTCCGCCCTTTCTGCACTTTTTGCCCTTTCGCCCTTCCGCCCTTTCCGCCCTTTCCGCCCTTTCGCCCTTTCGCCCTTTCCGCCCTTCCGCCCTTTCGCCCTTCCGCCCTTTCCGTCGTTCCACCCTTTCCACCCTTTCTGCCCTTTCCGCCCCTTCCGCCCTTTCTGCCCTTTCCGCCCTTTCCGCCCTTCCGCCCCTTCCGCCCTTCCGCCCATCCGCCCTTCCGCCCTTTCCGCCCTTTCCGCCCTTTCCGCCCTTCCGCCCTTCCTGCCCTTTCTGCCCTTTCTGCCGTTTCCGCCCTTCCGCCCTTTCTGCCCTTTCTGCCCACCCTGCCCTTTTTGCCCTTTCTGCCCTTTCCGCCCTTCCCTGTCCTTTCTGCCCACCCTACCCGCCCTATCCACCCTGCCCTTTCTGCCCTTTCTGCCCGCCCTTTCTGCCCTTCCCTTCTGCCCTTTCTGCCCTTTCTGCCTGCCCATTCTGCCCGCCCTTTCTGCCCTTCCTTCCTCCCCTTCCTTTCTGCCCTTTCTTCCAGCCCTTCCTTTCTGCCCTTCCTGCCCTTTCTGCCCGCCCTTCCCGCCCGCCCTGCCTGCCGCCCTTCCCACCCTTCCAGCCCGCCCTTCCCGCATTTCCCGCCCTTCCTGCCCGGCGTGCCCGCCCTGCCCTTCCTACCCGCCCTGCCCTTCCTGCCCTTTCTGCCCGCCCTGCCCTTTCTGCCGGCCCTGCCCTTTCTACCCTTTCTGCCCGCCCTGCCCGCCCTGCCCGTTCTGCCCGCCCTGCCCTTTCTGCCCTTTCTGCCCGCCCTGCCCGTTCTGCCCTTCCTGCCCGCCCTGCCCTTCCTGCCCTTCCTGCCCTTCCTGCCCTTCGGCCCTTTCCGCCCTTTCCGCCCTTCCGCCCTTCCGCCCTTTCTGCCCTTTCCGCCCTTTCGCCCTTCCGCCCTTTCTGCCCTCTCCGCCCTTTTTGCCCACCCTGCCCTTCCTGCCCGCCCTGCCCACCCTACCTGCCCTCCCCGCCCTTCCTGCCCTGCCCATTCTGCCCTTTCTGCCCGCCCTTTCTGCCCATCCTTCCTGCCCTTCCTTTCTGCCCTTCCTGCCCTTTCCGCCCGCCCTTCCCGCCCTTCCCGCCCTGCCCTTCCTGCCCTTCCTGCCCTTTCTGCCTGCCCATTCTGCCCGCCCTTTCTGCCCTTCCTTCCTCCCGTTCCTTTCTGGCCTTTCTTCCGGCCCTTCCTTTCTGCCCTTCCTGCCCTTTCTGCCCGCCCTTTCCGCCCGCCCTGCCTGCCGCCCTTCCCGCCCTTCCTCCTCGCCCTTCCCACCCTTCCCGCCTGCCCTTCCCGCCCTTCCTGCCCGGCGTGCCCGCCCTGCCCTTCCTACCCGCCCTGCCCTTCCTGCCCGCCCTGCCCTTTCTGCCCTTTCCGCCCGCCCTGCCCGCCCTGCCCGTTCTGCCCGCCCTGCCCTTTCTGCCCTTTCTGCCCTTTCCGCCCTTCCGCCCTTCCCGCCCTTTGCGCCCTTTCCGCCCTTCCGCCCTTCCTGCTCCTTCCGCCCTTTCGCCCTTTCGCCCTTCTGCCATTTCCGCCCTTTCCGCCCTTCCGCCCTTCCGCCCTTTCCGCACTCTCCGCCCTTTCCGCCCTTTCTACCCGCCCTTCCGCCCTTTCCGCCCTTTCCGCCCTTCCGCCATTTCCACCCTTCCGTGCTTTCCGCCCTTCCGCCCTTCCGCCCTTTCCGCCCTTCCGCCCTTTCCGCCCTTTCGCCATTCCGCCCTTTCCACCCTTCCGCCCTTTCCGCCCTTTCCGCCCTTTCGCCCTTTCCGCCCTTTCCGCCCTTCCGCCCTTTCCACCCTTTCCACCCTTTCCGCCCTTTCCGCCTTTCCGCCATTCCGCACTTTCCGTTCTTTTCCGCACATCTGCCCTTTCCGCCCTTCCGCCCTTTCTGCCCTTTCCGCCCTTTCCGACCCTTTCCGCCCTTTCCGCCCTTCCGCCCTTCCGCCCTTTTGCCCTTTCCGCCCTTCCACCCTTTCCGCCCTTCCGCCCTTTTCCGCCCTTTCCGCCCTTCCGCCCTTTCCGCCCTTTCCACCTTTCCGCCCCTGCACCCCTCCACCCCTCCCCCTCCGCCCTGCCTGCCCTGCCCTTTCTGCCCTTCCACCCTTTCCACCCGCCCTGCCCGTCCTGCCCGCCCTGCCCTTTCCGCCCTTCCGCCCTTCCGCCCTTCCGCCCTTTCCACCCTTTCCGCACTTTCCGCTCTTTCGGCCCTTCCTGCCCTTCCGGCCCTTTCTGCCCTTTCCGCCCTTCCCGCCCTTCCTGCCCTTTTCGCCCTTCCGCCCCTTCTGCCCTTTCCGCCCTTCCTGCCCTTTCAGCCCTTTTCGCCCTTCCGCCCTTCCGCCCTTTCCGCCCTTTCTGCCCTTTGTGCCCGCCCTGCCCTTTCTGCCCGCCCTGCCCGCCCTGCCTTTTCTGCCCTTTCTGCCTGCCCTTTCTGCCCTTTCTTTCTGCCCTTTCTGCCCTTTCTGCCCGCCCGCCCTTCCTGCCCGCCCTTTATCCCCTTCCTGCCCGCCCTTTCTGCTCGCCCTGCCCTTTCTGCTCGCCCTGCCCTTTCTGCCCGCCCTGCCCACCCTGCCCTTTCTGCCCGCCCTGCCCTTTCTGCCCGCCCTGCCCACCCTTTCTGCCCTTTCTGCCCTTTCTGCCCACCCTTTCTGCCTGCCCTTTCTGCCCGCCCTGCCCTTTCTGCCTGCCCTTTCCTTCTGCTCCTATCTGCCCTTTCTTTCTGCCCTTTCTTTCTACCCTTTCTTTCTGCCCATCCCGCCCTTCCCGCCCTTTCTGCCCTTCCGCCCTATCCACCCTTCCTGCCCTTTCCGCCCATTCCGCCCTTCCGCCCTTTCCGCCCTTTCCGCCCTTCCGCCCTTCCGCCCTTTCCGCCCTTCCGCCCTTTCCGCCCTTCCGCCCTTTCCGCCCTTTCTACCCTTTCGCCCTTCCGCCCTTTCCGCCCTTTCCGCCCTTTCCGCCCTTCCTGCCCTTTCTGCCCTTTCTGCACTTTTTGCCCTTCCTGCCCTTTCTGCCCTTTCCGCCCTTTCCGCCCGCCCTGCCCTTTCTGCCCTTTCTGCCCTTCCCTGTCCTTTCTGCTCACCCTGCCCGCCCTATCCACCCTGCCCTTTCTGCCGTTTCTGCCCGCCCTTTCTGCCCTTCCTTTCTGCCCTTCCGCCCTTTCTGCCCGCCCATTCTGCCCGCCCTTTCTGCCCTTCCTTCCTCCCCTTCCTTTCTGCCCTTCCTGCCCTTTCTGCCCGCCCTTCCCGCCCGCCCTGCCTGCCGCCCTTCCCGCCTTTCCTGCCCGCCCTTCCCGCCCTCCCTTCCCGCACTTCCCGCCCTTCCTGCCCGCCCTGCCCTTCCTACCCGCCCGGCACTTCCTGACCTTTCTGCCCGCCCTGCCCCTTCTGCCCTTTCCGCCCGCCCTGCCCGCCCTGCCCGTTCTGCCCGCCCTGCCCTATCGGCCTGCCCTGCATGCCCTGCCCGCCCTGCACGCCCTGCCCTTTCTGCCCTTCCTGCCCTTTCCGCCCTTCCGCCCTTCCCGCCCTTTCCGCCCTTTCCGCCCTTTCGCCCTTCCGCCCTTTCTGCCCTTTCCGCCCTTTTGGCCCGCCCTGCCCTTTCTGCCCGCCCTGCCCACCCTACCTGCTCTGCCTGCCCTTCCCGCCCTGCCCTTTCTGCCCGCCCTTTCTACCCTTTCCGCCCTTTGGCCCTTCCGCCCTTTCCGCCCTTTCTGCACTTTTTGCCCTTTCGCCCTTCCGCCCTTTCCGCCCTTTCCGCCCTTTCGCCCTTTCGCCCTTTCCGCCCTTCCGCCCTTTCGCCCTTCCGCCCTTTCCGTCGTTCCACCCTTTCCACCCTTTCTGCCCTTTCCGCCCCTTCTGCCCTTTCTGCCCTTTCCGCCCTTTCCGCCCTTCCGCCCCTTCCGCCCTTCCGCCCATCCGCCCTTCCGCCCTTTCCGCCCTTTCCGCCCTTCCGCCCTTCCGCCCTTCCTGCCCTTTCTGCCCTTTCTGCCGTTTCCGCCCTTCCGCCCTTTCTGCCCTTTCCGCCCTTCCCTGTCCTTTCTGCCCACCCTACCCGCCCTATCCACCCTGCCCTTTCTGCCCTTTCTGCCCGCCCTTTCTGCCCTTCCCTTCTGCCCTTTCTGCCCTTTCTGCCTGCCCATTCTGCCCGCCCTTTCTGCCCTTCCTTCCTCCCCTTCCTTTCTGCCCTTTCTTCCAGCCCTTCCTTTCTGCCCTTCCTGCCCTTTCTGCCCGCCCTTCCCGCCCGCCCTGCCTGCCGCCCTTCCCACCCTTCCAGCCCGCCCTTCCCGCATTTCCCGCCCTTCCTGCCCGGCGTGCCCGCCCTGCCCTTCCTACCCGCCCTGCCCTTCCTGCCCTTTCTGCCCGCCCTGCCCTTTCTGCCGGCCCTGCCCTTTCTACCCTTTCTGCCCGCCCTGCCCGCCCTGCCCGTTCTGCCCGCCCTGCCCTTTCTGCCCTTTCTGCCCGCCCTGCCCGTTCTGCCCTTCCTGCCCGCCCTGCCCTTCCTGCCCTTCCTGCCCTTCCTGCCCTTCGGCCCTTTCCGCCCTTTCCGCCCTTCCGCCCTTCCGCCCTTTCTGCCCTTTCCGCCCTTTCGCCCTTCCGCCCTTTCTGCCCTCTCCGCCCTTTTTGCCCACCCTGCCCTTCCTGCCCGCCCTGCCCACCCTACCTGCCCTCCCCGCCCTTCCTGCCCTGCCCATTCTGCCCTTTCTGCCCGCCCTTTCTGCCCATCCTTCCTGCCCTTCCTTTCTGCCCTTCCTGCCCTTTCCGCCCGCCCTTCCCGCCCTTCCCGCCCTGCCCTTCCTGCCCTTCCTGCCCTTTCTGCCTGCCCATTCTGCCCGCCCTTTCTGCCCTTCCTTCCTCCCGTTCCTTTCTGCCCTTTCTTCCGGCCCTTCCTTTCTGCACTTCCTGCCCTTTCTGCCCGCCCTTTCCGCCCGCCCTGCCTGCCGCCCTTCCCGCCCTTCCTGCTCGCCCTTCCCACCCTTCCCGCCTGCCCTTCCCGCCCTTCCTGCCCGGCGTGCCCGCCCTGCCCTTCCTACCCGCCCTGCCCTTCCTGCCCGCCCTGCCCTTTCTGCCCTTTCCGCCCGCCCTGCCCGCCCTGCCCGTTCTGCCCGCCCTGCCCTTTCTGCCCTTTCTGCCCTTTCCGCCCTTCCGCCCTTCCCGCCCTTTGCGCCCTTTCCGCCCTTCCGCCCTTCCTGCTCCTTCCGCCCTTTCGCCCTTTCGCCCTTCTGCCATTTCCGCCCTTTCCGCCCTTCCGCCCTTCCGCCCTTTCCGCACTCTCCGCCCTTTCCGCCCTTTCTACCCGCCCTTCCGCCCTTTCCGCCCTTTCCGCCCTTCCGCCATTTCCACCCTTCCGTGCTTTCCGCCCTTCCGCCCTTCCGCCCTTTCCGCCCTTCCGCCCTTTCCGCCCTTTCGCCATTCCGCCCTTTCCACCCTTCCGCCCTTTCCGCCCTTTCCGCCCTTTCGCCCTTCCGCCCTTTCCGCCCTTCCGCCCTTTCCACCCTTTCTGCCCTTTCCGCCCCTTCCGCCCTTTATGCCCTTTCCGCCCTTTCCGCCCTCTCGCTCTTCCCCCCTTCTGCCCTTCCGCCCATCCGCCCTTCCGCCCTTTCCGCCCTTCCGCCCATTCCGCCCTTCCTGCCCTTTCCGCACTTCCGCCCTTTCCGCCCTTTCGCCCTTCCGCCCTTTCCGCCCTTTCGGCCCTTCTGCCCTTTCTGCCCTTTCTGTACTTTTTGCCCTTCCTGCCCTTTCTGCCCTTTCCGCCCTTTCTGCCCTTTCCGCCCTTTCCGCCCTTTCTGCCCTTTCTGCCCTTTCTTTCTGCCCTTTCCTTCTGCTCTTTCTGCCCTTTCTTTCTGTCCTTCCTTTCTGCCCTGCCTGCCCTTTCTGCCCGCCCTTCCGCCCTTCCGCCCTTCCGCCCTTTCCACCCTTCCGCCCTTTCCGCCCTTTCCGCCCTTTCGCCCTTCCGCCCTTTCCACCCTTTCTGCCCTTTCCGCCCCTTCCGACCTTTATGCCCTTTCCGCCCTTTCCGCCCTCTCGCCCTTCCCCCCTTCTGCCCTTCCGCCCATCCGCCCTTCCGTCCTTTCCGCCCTTTCCGCCCTTCCGCCCTTTCCGCCCTTTCCGCCCTTTCCGCCCTTCCGCCCATTCCGCCCTTCCTGCCCTTTCCGCACTTCCGCCCTTTCCGCCCTTTCGCCCTTTCCGCCCTTTCGCCCTTCCGCCCTTTCCGCCCTTTCCGCCCTTCTGCCCTTTCTGCCCTTTCTGTACTTTTTGCCCTTCCTGCCCTTTCTGCCCTTTCCGCCCTTTCCGCCCTTCCGCCCTTTCCGCCCTTCCGCCCCTCCACCCTTTCTGCCCTTTCTTTCTGCCCTTTCCTTCTGCTCTTTCTGCCCTTTCTTTCTGCCCTTCCTTTCTGCCCTTCCTGCCCTTTCTGCCCGCCCTTCCGCCCGCCCTTTCCGCCCTTCCGCCCTTTCCACCCTTTCTGCCCTTTCCGCCCCTTCCGCCCTCTCGCCCTTCCCCCCTTCTGCCCTTCCGCCCATCCGCCCTTTCCGCCCTTCCGCCCTTCCTGCCCTTTCCGCCCTTTCCGCCCTTCCGCCCATTCCGCCCTTCCTGCCCTTTCCGCACTTCCGCCCTTTCCGCCCTTTCCGCCCTTTCGCCCTTCCGCCCTTTCCGCCCTTTCCGCCCTTCTGCCCTTTCTGCCCTTTCTGTACTTTTTGCCCTTCCTGCCCTTTCTGCCCTTTCCGCCCTTTCCGCCCTTCCGCCCCTTCCGCCCTTTCCGCCCTTCCGCCCTTTCCGCCCTTTCTGCCCTTTCTGCCCTTTCTTTCTGCCCTTTCCTTCTGCTCTTTCTGCCCTTTCTTTCTGCCCTTTCCTTCTGCCCATCCCGCCCTTTCCACCCTTCCGCTCTATCCGCCCTTTCCGCCCTTTCCGCCCTTTCCGCCCTTCCGCCCTTCCGCCCTTCTGCCCATTCCGCCCTTCCGTCCTTTCCGCCCTTTCCGCCCTTCCGCCCTTTCCGCCCTTCCGCCCTTTCTACCCTTTCCGCCCTTTCGCCCTTCCGCCCTTTCCGCCCTTCCGCCCTTTCTGCCCTTTCTGCACTTTTTCCGCCCTTCCTGCCCTTTCTGCCCTTTCCGCCGTTTCCGCCCTTCCGCCCTTTCTGCCCTTTCTGCCCGCCCTGCCCTTTCTGACCTTTCTGCCCTTTCCGCCCTTCCCTGTCCTTTCTGCCCACCCTACCCACCCTCTCCACCCTGCCCTTTCTGCCCTTTCTGCCCGCCCTTTCTGCCCTTCCTTTCTGCCCTTTCTTTCTGCCCTTTCTTTCTGCCCACCCCGCCCTTTCTGCCCTTCCGCCCTATCCGCCCTTCCGCCCTTCCGCCCTTTCCGCGCTTCCGCCCGTCCACCCATTCCGCCCTTCCGTCCTTTCGGTCCTTTCCGCCCTTTCTGCCCCTCCGCCCTTTCCGCCCTTTCTACCCTTTCCGCCCTTCCGCCCTTTCCGCCCTTCCGCCCTTTCCACCCTTTCTGCCCTTTCCGCCCCTTCCGCCCTTCCTGCCCTTTCCGCCCTTTCCGCCCTCTCGCCCTTCCCCCCTTCTGCCCTTCCGCCCATCCGCCCTTCCGCCCTTTCCGCCCCTTCCGTCCTTTCCGCCCTTCCGCCCTTTCCGCCCTTTCTGCCCTTTCTGCCCTTTCTTTCTGCCCTTTCCTTCTGCTCTTTCTGCCCTTTCTTTCTGCCCTTTCTTTCTGCCCATCCCGCCCTTTCTGCCCTTCCGCTCTATCCGCCCTTCCGCCCTTTCCGCCCTTCCGTCCTTTCCGCCCTTTCCGCCCTTCCGCCCTTTCCGCCCTTCCGCCCTTTCCGCCCTTCTGCCCTTCCACCCTTTCCGCCCTTTCTACCCTTTCGCCCTTCCGCCCTTTCCGCCCTTTCTGCACGTTTTGCCCTTTCGCCCTTTCTGCCCTTTCTGCACTTTTTGCCCTTTCGCCCTTTCGCCCTTTCCGCCCTTCCGCCCTTTCCGCCCTTCCGCCCTTTCCGCCCTTCCGCCCTTTCCGCCCTTTCTGCCCTTTCCGCCCCTTCCGCCCTTTATTCCCTTTCCGCCCTTTCCGCCCTCTCGCCCTTCCCCCCTTCTGCCCTTCCGCCCATCCGCCCTTCCCCCTTTCCGCCCTTACTACCCTTTCCGCCCGTTCCGCCTTTCCGCCCTTCCTGCCCTTTCCGCCCTTTCTGCCCTTCCGCCCCTTCCACCCTTTCCGCCCTTCCGCCCTTTCCACCCTTCCGCCATTTCCGCCCTTTCCGCCCTTTCCGCCCTTCCGCCATTTCCACCCTTCCGCCCTTTCCGCCCCTTCCGCCCTTTCCGCCCTTCCGCCCTTCCGCCCTTTACGCCCTTCCGCCCTTTTCGCCCTTTCCGCCCTTTCGCCCTTCCGCCCTTTCCACCCTTCCGCCCTTTCCGCCCTTTCCGCCCTTTCGCCCTTTCTGCCCTTTCCGCCCTTCCGCCCTTCCGCCCTTTCCGCCCTTCCGCCCTTTCCACCCTTTCTGCCCTTTCCGCCCCTTCCGCCCTTCCTGCCCTTTCCGCCCCTTCCGCCCTCTCGCCCTTCCCCCCTTCTGCCCTTCCGCCCATCCGCCCTTTCCGCACTTCCGCCCTTCCTGCCCTTTCCGCCCTTTCCGCCCTTCCGCCCATTCCGCCCTTCCTGCCCTTTCCGCACTTCCGCCCTTTCCGCCCTTTCCGCCCTTTCTGCCCTTTCTGCCCTTTCTTTCTGCCCTTTCCTTCTGCTCTTTCTGCCCTTTCTTTCTGCCCTTTCTTTCTGCCCATCCCGCCCTTTCTGCCCTTCCGCTCTATCCGCCCTTTCCGCCCTTTCCGCCCTTCCGCCCTTCCGCCCTTTCCGCCCTTCTGCCCATTCCGCCCTTCCGTCCTTTCCGCCCTCTCCGCCCTTCCGCCCTTTCCGCCCTTCCGCCCTTTCTACCCTTTCCGCCCTTTCGCCCTTCCGCCCTTTCCGCCCTTTCTACCCTTTCGCCCTTCCGCCCTTTCTGCCCTTTCTGCACTTTTTGCCCTTCCTGCCCTTTCTGCCCTTTCCGCCGTTTCCGCCCTTCCGCCCTTTCTGCCCTTTCTGCCCGCCCTGCCCTTTCTGACCTTTCTGCCCTTTCCGCCCTTCCCTGTCCTTTCTGCCCACCCTACCCGCCCTATATACCCTGCCCTGTCTGCCCTTTCTGCCCGAACTTTCTGCCCTTCCGCCCTTCCGCCCTTTCTTTCTGCCCTTTCTTTCTGCCCACCCCGCCCTTTCTGCCCTTCCGCCCTATCCGCCCTTCCGCCCTTCCGCCCTTTCCGCCCTTTCCGCCCTTCCTCCCGTCCGCCCATTCCGCCCTTCCGTCCTTTCGGTCCTTTCCGTCCTTTCTGCCCCTCCGCCCTTTCCGCCCTTTCCGCCCTTTCCGCCTTCCGCCCTTTCCGCCCTTTCTACCCTTTCCGCCCTTTCCGCCCTTCCGCCCTTTCCGCCCTTTCCGCCATTCCACCCTTACCGCCCTTTCGCCCTTTCCGCCCTTTCCGCCCTTCCGCCCTTCTTTCCGCACTTTCCGCCCCTTCTGCACTTCCGCCCTTTCTGCCCTTTCCGCCCTTTCTGCGCTTCCGCCCTTCCGCCCTTTCCGCCCTTCCGCCCTTTCCGCCCTTCCTGCCCTTTCCGCCCTTCCGCCCTTCCGCCCTTTCTGCCCTTTCTGCACTTTTTGCCCTTCCTGCCCTTTCTGCCCTTTCCGCCCTTTCCGCCCTTCCGCCCCTTCCGCCCCTTCCGCCCTTTCCGCCCTTCCTGCCCTTTCCGCCCTTTCCGCCCTTCCGCCCTTTCTGCCCTTTCCGCCCGCCCTGCCCTTTCTGCCCTTTCCGCCCTTCCCTGTCCTTTCTGCCCACCCTACCCGCCCTATCCACCCTGCCCTTTCTGCCCTTTCTGCCCGCCCTTTCTGCCCATCCTTTCTGCCCTTTCTTTCTGCCCTTTCTTTCTGCCCACCCCGCCCTTTCTGCCCTTCCGCCCTATCCGCCCTTTCTGCCCTTCCGCCCTTCCACCCTTCCGCCCTTTCCGCCCTTTCCACCCTTCCGCCCTTTCCGCCCTTTCCGCCCTTCCGCCATTTCCACCCTTCCGCGCTTTCCGCCCTTCCGCCCTTCCGCCCTTCCGCCCTTTCCACCCTTCCGCCCTTTCCGCCCTTTCCGCCCTTTCGCCCTTCCGCCCTTTCTGCCCTTTCCGCCCCTTCCGCCCTTTATGCCCTTTCCGCCCTTTCCGCCCTCTCGCCCTTCCCCCCTTCTGCCCTTTCCGCCCATCCGCCCTTCCGCCCTTTCCGCCCTTTCCGCCCTTCCGCCCTTTCCGCCCTTCCGCCCATTCCGCCCTTCCTGCCCTTTCCGCACTTCCGCCCTTTCCGCCCTTTCGCCCTTCCGCCCTTTCCGCCCTTTCCGCCCTTCTGCCCTTTCTGCCCTTTCTGTACTTTTTGCCCTTCCTGCCCTTTCTGCCCTTTCCGCCCTTTCCGCCCTTCCGCCCTTTCCGCCCTTTCTGCCCTTTCTTTCTGCCCTTTCCTTCTGCTCTTTCTGCCCTTTCTTTCTGCCCTTCCTTTCTGCCCTTCCTGCCCTTTCTGCCCGCCCTTCCCGCCCGCCCTTCCCGCCCTTCCCGCCCTGCTCTTCCTGCCCTTCCGCCCTTCCGCCCTTTCCGCCCTTCCGCCCTTTCCACCCTTTCTGCCCTGTCCGCCCCTTCCGCCCTTTATGCCCTTTCCGCCCATCCGCCCTTTCCGCCCTTCCGCCCTTCCTGCCCTTCCGCCCTTCCGCCCTTTCCGCCCTTCCGCCCTTTCCACCCTTTCTGCCCTGTCCGCCCCTTCCCCCCTTCTGCCCTTCCGCCCATCCGCCCTTTCCGCCCTTCCGCCCTTCCTGCCCATCCACCCTTCCGCCCATTCCGCCCTTCCTAACCCTTTCCGCACTTCCGCCCTTTCCGCCCTTTCCGCCCTTTCGCCCTTCCGCCCTTTCCGCCCTTTCCGCCCTTCTGCCCTTTCCGCCCTTTCTGCCCTTTCTGCCCGCCCTGCCCTTTCTCACCTTTCTGCCCTTTCCGCCCTTCCCTGTCCTTTCTGCCCACCCTACCCACCCTCTCCACCCTGCCCTTTCTGCCCTTTCTGCCCGCCCTTTCTGCCCTTCCTTTCTGCCCTTTCTTTCTGCCCTTTCTTTCTGCCCACCCCGCCCTTTCTGCCCTTCCGCCCTATCCGCCCTTCCGCCCTTCCGCCCTTTCCGCCCTTCCGCCCTTTCCACCCATTCCGCCCTTCCGTCCTTTCGGTCCTTTCCGTCCTTTCTGCCCCTCCGCCCTTTCCGCCCTTTCCGCCCTTTCCGCCTTCCACCCTTTCCGCCCTTTCTACCCTTTCCGCCCTTCCGCCCTTTCCGCCCTTTCCGCCCTTTCCGCCCTTGCGCCCTTCCGCCCTTTCCACCCTTCCGCCCTTTCCGCCCTTTCCGCCCTTTCGCCCTTCCGCCCCTTCCGCCCTTTATGCCCTTTCCGCCCTCTCGCCCTTCCCCCCTTCTGCCCTTCCGCCCATCCGCCCTTCCGCCCTTTCCGCCCCTTCCGCCCTTTCCGCCCTTCCGCCCTTTCTGCCCTTTCTGCCCTTTCTGCCCTTTCTTTCTGCCCTTTCCTTCTGCTCTTTCTGCCCTTTCTTTCTGCCCTTTCTTTCTGCCCATCCCGCCCTTTCTGCCCTTCCGCTCTATCCGCCCTTCCGCCCTTCCGCCCTTTCGCCCTTCCGCCCTTCCGCCCTTTCCACCCTTTCTGCCCTTTCCGCCCCTTCCGCCCTTTATTCCCTTTCCGCCCTTTCCGCCCTCTCGCCCTTCCCCCCTTCTGCCCTTCCGCCCATCCGCCCTTCCGCCCTGTCCGCCCTTACTACCCTTTCCGCCCTTTCCGCCCTTCCGCCCTTTCCGCCCTTCCGCCCTTCTTCCCTTTCCGCCCTTTCCGCCCTTTCCTCCCTTTCCGCCCTTCCGCCCTTTCCGCCCTTCCACCCTTCCTGCCCTTTCCGCCCTTTCCACCCTTCCGCCCTTCCGCCCTTTCCGCCCTTCCACCCTTTCCGCCCTTCCGCCCTTTCCGCCCTTTCCGCCCTTCCGCCCTTTCGCCCTTCCGCCCTTTCCACCCTTCCGCCCTTTCCGCCATTTCCACCCTTCCGCCCTTTCCGCCCTTTCCGCCCTTTCCGCCCTTCCGCCCTTCCGCCCTTTACGCCCTTCCGCCCTTTTCGCCCTTCCCGCCCTTTCGTCCTTCCGCCCTTTCCACCCTTCCACCCTTTCCGCCCTTTCCTCCCTTTCGCCCTTTCTGCCCTTTCCGCCCTTCCGCCCTTCCGCCCTTCCGCCCTTTCCGCCCTTCCGCCCTTTCCACCCTTTCTGCCCTTTCCGCCCCTTCCGCCCTTTATGCCCTTTCCGCCCCTTCCGCCCTCTCGCCCTTCCCCGCCCTGCCCTTCCGCCCATCCGCCCTTTCCGCCCTTCCGCCCTTCCTGCCCTTCCGCCCATTCCACCCTTCCTGCCCTTTCCGCACTTCCGCCCTTTCCGCCCTTCCGCCATTTCGCCCTTCCGCCCTTTCCGCCCTTTCCGCCCTTTCCGCCCTTCTACCCTTTCTGCCCTTTCTGTACTTTCTCCCTTCCTGCCCTTTCCGCCCTTTCCGCCCCTTCGCCCTTTCGCCCTTTCCACCCTTCCGCCCTTTCCGTCCTTTCCGCCCTTTTGCCCGTTCGCTCTTCCGCCCTTTCCGCCCTTCCGCCCTTTCCGCCCTTTCCACCTTTCCGCCCCTGCACCCCTCCACCCCTCCCCCTCCGCCCTGCCTGCCCTGCCCTTTCTGCCCTTCCACCCTTTCCACCCGCCCTGCCCGTCCTGCCCGCCCTGCCCTTTCCGCCCTTCCGCCCTTCCGCCCTTTCCACCCTTTCCGCACTTTCTGCCCTTTCCGCACTTTCCGCTCTTTCGGCCCTTCCTGCCCTTCCGGCCCTTTCTGCCCTTTCCGCCCTTCCCGCCCTTCCTGCCCTTCCCGCCCTTCCGCCCCTTCTGCCCTTTCCGCCCTTCCTGCCCTTTCAGCCCTTTTCGCCCTTCCGCCCTTCCGCCCTTTCCGCCCTTTCTGCCCTTTGTGCCCGCCCTGCCCTTTCTGCCCGCCCTGCCCGCCCTGCCTTTTCTGCCCTTTCTGCCTGCCCTTTCTGCCCTTTCTGCCCTTTCTGCCCGCCCGCCCTTCCTGCCCGCCCTTTCTCCCCTTCCTGCCCGCCCTTTCTGCTCGCCCTGCCCTTTCTGCCCGCCCTGCCCACCCTGCCCTTTCTGCCCGCCCTGCCCTTTCTGCCCGCCCTGCCCACCCTTTCTGCCCTTTCTGCCCTTTCTGCCCTTTCTGCCCACCCTTTCTGCCTGCCCTTTCTGCCCGCCCTGCCCTTTCTGCCTGCCCTTTCCTTCTGCTCTTTCTGCCCTTTCTTTCTGCCCTTTCTTTCTACCCTTTCTTTCTGCCCATCCCGCCCTTCCCGCCCTTTCTGCCCTTCCGCCCTATCCACCCTTCCTGCCCTTTCCGCCCATTCCGCCCTTCCGCCCTTTCCGCCCTTTCCGCCCTTCCGCCCTTCCGCCCTTTCCGCCCTTCCGCCCTTTCCGCCCTTCCGCCCTTTCCGCCCTTTCTACCCTTTCGCCCTTCCGCCCTTTCCGCCCTTTCCGCCCTTTCCGCCCTTCCTGCCCTTTCTGCCCTTTCTGCACTTTTTGCCCTTCCTGCCCTTTCTGCCCTTTCCGCCCTTTCCGCCCGCCCTGCCCTTTCTGCCCTTTCTGCCCTTCCCTGTCCTTTCTGCTCACCCTGCCCGCCCTATCCACCCTGCCCTTTCTGCCGTTTCTGCCCGCCCTTTCTGCCCTTCCTTTCTGCCCTTCCGCCCTTTCTGCCCGCCAATTCTGCCCGCCCTTTCTGCCCTTCCTTCCTGCCCTTCCTTTCTGCCCTTCCTGCCCTTTCTGCTCGCCCTTCCCGCCCGCCCTGCCTGCCGCCCTTCCCGCCTTTCCTGCCCGCCCTTCCCGCCCTCCCTTCCCGCACTTCCCGCCCTTCCTGCCCGCCCTGCCCTTCCTACCCGCCCGGCACTTCTTGACCTTTCTGCCCGCCCTGCCCCTTCTGCCCTTTCCGCCCGCCCTGCCCGCCCTGCCCGTTCTGCCCCCCCTGCCCTATCGGCCCGCCCTGCATGCCCTGCCCGCCCTGCACTTTCTGCCCTTCCTGCCCTTTCCGCCCTTCCGCCCTTCCCGCCCTTTCCGCCCTTTCCACCCTTTCCGCCCTTTCCGCCCTTCTGCCCTTTCTGCCCTTTCCGCCCTTTTGGCCCGCCCTGCCCTTTCTGCCCGCCCTGCCCACCCTACCTGCTCTGCCCGCCCTTCCCGCCCTGCCCTTTCTGCCCGCCCTTTCTACCCTTTCCGCCCTTTGGCCCTTCCGCCCTTTCCGCCCTTTCTGCACTTTTTGCCCTTTCGCCCTTCCGCCCTTTCCGCCCTTTCCGCCCTTTCGCCCTTTCGCCCTTTCCGCCCTTCCGCCCTTTCGCCCTTCCGCCCTTTCCGTCGTTCCGCCCTTTCCACCCTTTCTGCCCTTTCCGCCCCTTCCGCCCTTTCTGCCCTTTCCGCCCTTTCCGCCCTTCCGCCCCTTCCGCCCTTTCCGCCCTTCCGCCCATCCGCCCTTCCGCCCTTTCCGCCCTTTCCGCCCTTTCCGCCCTTCCGCCCTTCCTGCCCTTTCTGCCCTTTCTGCCGTTTCCGCCCTTCCGCCCTTTCTGCCCTTTCTGCCCGCCCTGCCCTTTTTGCCCTTTCTGCCCTTTCCGCCCTTCCCTGTCCTTTCTGCCCACCCTACCCGCCCTATCCACCCTGCCCTTTCTGCCCTTTCTGCCCGCCCTTTCTGCCCTTCCCTTCCGCCCTTTCTGCCCTTTCTGCCTGCCCATTCTGCCCGCCCTTTCTGCCCTTCCTTCCTCCCCTTCCTTTCTGCCCTTTCTTCCAGCCCTTCCTTTCTGCCCTTCCTGCCCTTTCTGCACGCCCTTCCCGCCCGCCCTGCCTGCCGCCCTTCCCACCCTTCCCGCCCGCCCTTCCCGCATTTCCCGCCCTTCCTGCCCGGCGTGCCCGCCCTGCCCTTCCTACCCGCCCTGCCCTTCCTGCCCTTTCTGCCCGCCCTGCCCTTTCTGCCCGCCCTGCCCTTTCTACCCTTTCTGCCCGCCCTGCCCGCCCTGCCCGTTCTGCCCGCCCTGCCCTTTCTGCCCTTTCTGCCCGCCCTGCCCGTTCTGCCCTTCCTGCCCGCCCTGCCCTTTCTGCCCTTCCTGCCCTTCCTGCCCTTCGGCCCTTTCCGCCCTTTCCGCCCTTCCGCTATTCTGCCCTTTCTGCCCTTTCTGCCCTTTCTGCCCTTCTGCCCTTCTCGCCCTTTCCGCCCTTTCCGCCCTTTCGCCCTTCCGCCCTTTCTGCCCTCTCTGCCCTTTTTGCCAACCCTGCCCTTCCTGCCCGCCCTGGCAACCCTACCTGCCCTGCCCGCCCTTCCTGCCCTGCCCTTTCTGCCCTTTCTGCCTGCCCTTTCTGCCCATCCTACCTGCCCTTCCTTTCTGCCCGCCCTGCCCTTTCTGCCCGCCCTTCCCGCCCGCCCTGCCTGCCGCCCTTCCCGCCCTTCCTGCTCGCCCTTCCCGCCCTGCCTGCCTGCCCTTCCCGCCCTTCCTGCCCGGCGTGCCCGCCCTGCCCTTCCTACCCGCCCTGCCCTTCCTGCCCGCCCTGCCCTTTCTGCCCTTTCCGCCCGCCCTGCCCGCCCTGCCCGCCCTGCCCGCCCTGCCCTTTCTGCCCTTTCTGCCCTTTCCGCCCTTCCGCCCTTCCCGCCCTTTGCGCCCTTTCCGCCCTTCCGCCCTTCCTGCTCCTTCCGCCCTTTCGCCCTTTCGCCCATCCGCCATTTCCGCCCTTTCCACCCTTCCGCCCTTCCGCCCTTTCCGCACTCTCCGTCCTTTCCGCCCTTTCTACCCGCCCTTTCCGCCCTTTCCGCCCTTTCCGCCCTTCAGCCCGTCCTCCCTTTCTGCCCTTCCGCCCTTACTACCCTTTCCGCCCTTTCCGCCCTTCCACCCTTTCCGCCCTTCCGCCCTTCTTCCCTTTCCGCCCTTCCGCCCTTTCCTCCCTTTCCGCCCTTCCGCCCTTTCCGCCCTTCCGCCCTTCCGCCCTTTCCGCCCTTCCGCCCTTCCACCCATCCGCCCTTTCCGCCATTTCCACCCTTCCGCCCTTTCCGCCCTTTCCGCCCTTTCCGCCCCTCTGCCCTTCCGCCCTTTCCGCCCTTCCGCCCTTTCCGCCCTTTCCGCTCGTTCCGCCCTTCCTCCCTTTCCGCCCTTCCGCCCTTCCGCCCTCTCCGCCCTTTCGCCCTTCTGCCCTTCCGCCCTTCCGCCCTTGCCGCCCTTTCCACCCTTTCGCCCTTCCGCCCTTCCGCCCTTTCCGCCCTTCCTCCCTTACCGCCCTTTCCGCCCTTCCGCCCTTTCCGCCCTTTCCGCCCATTCGCCCTTCCGCCCTTCCGCCCTTTCCGCCCTTCCTCCCTTTCCGCCCTTTCCGCCCTTCCGACCTTTCCGCCCTTTCCACCCTTCCGCCCTTACTACCCTTTCCGCCCTTCCGCCCTTTCCGCCCTTTCCGCCCTTCCGCCCTTTCTACCCTTTCCGCACTTTCGCCCTTCCGCCCTTTCTACCCTTCCCGCCGTTCCGCCCTTTCTACCCTTTCCGCCCTTCCGCCCTTTCCGCCCTTTCCGCCCTTCCGCCCTTTCCGCCCTTCGGCCCTTCCGCCCATCCGCCCTTTCCGCCCTTCCGCCCTTCCGCCCTTCCTCCCTTTCCGCCCTTCCGCACTTTCTGCCCTTTCGCCCTTTCCGCCCTTTCGCCCTTCCGCCCTTTCCGGCCTTTCTGCCCTTCTGCCTTTTCCGCCCTTTCCGCCCTTTCGCCCTTTCCGCCCTTTCCACCCTTCCGCCCTTCCGCTCTATCCGCCCTTTCCGCCCTTCCGCCCTTCCTGCCCTTTCCGCCCTTCCGCCCTTCCTCCCTTTCCGCCCTTCCGCACTTTCTGCCCTTTCGCCCTTTCGCCCTTCCGCCCTTTCCGCCCTTTCCGCCCTTTCTGCCCTTTTGCCTTTTCCGCCCTTTCCGCCCTTTCGCCCTTTCCGCCCTTTCCACCCTTCCGCCCTTCCGCCCTTTTTACCCTTTCCGCCCTTCCGCCCTTCCTGCCCTTTCCGCCATTTCGCCCCTTCTGCACTCTCCGCCCTTTCTGCCCTTTCTGCCCTTCTCTGTCCTTTCTGCTCACCCTGCCCGCCCTATCCACCCTGCCCTTTCTGCCGTTTCTGCCCGCCCTTTCTGCCCTTCCTTCCTGCCCTTCCTTTCTGCCCTTCCTGCCCTTTCTGCCCGCCCTTCCCGCCCGCCCTGCCTGCCGCCCTTCCCGCCTTTCCTGCCCGCCCTTCCCGCCCTCCCTTCCCGCACTTCCCGCCCTTCCTGCCCGCCCTGCCCTTCCTACCCGCCCGGCACTTCCTGACCTTTCTGCCCGCCCTGCCCCTTCTGCCCTTTCCGCCCACCCTGCCCGCCCTGCCCGTTCTGCCCGCCCTGCCCTATCGGCCCGCCCTGCACGCCCTGCCCGCCCTGCCCTTTCTGCCCTTTCTGCCCTTCCTGCCCTTTCCGCCCTTTCGCCCTTCCGCCCTTTCTGCCCTTTCCGCCCTTTTGGCCCGCCCTGCCCACACTACCTGCTCTGCCCGCCCTTCCCGCCCTGCCCTTTCTGCCCGCCCTTTCTACCCTTTCCGCCCTTCCGCCCTTTCCGCCCTTTCCGCCCTTCCTGCCCTTTCCGCCCTTCCGCCCTTTCCACCCTTTCCGCCCTTTCCGCCCTTCCGCCCTTTCCGCCCTATCTGCACTTTTTGCCCTTTCGCCCTTTCGCCCTTTCCGCCCTTTCCGCCCTTTCGCCCTTTCGCCCTTTCCGCCCTTTCGCCCTTTCGCCCTTCCGCCCTTTCCGTCGTTCTGCCCTTTCCACCCTTTCTGCCCTTTCCGCCCCTTCCGCCCTTTCTGCCCTTTCCGCCCTTTCCGCCCTTCCGCCCCTTCCGCCCTTTCCGCCCTTCCGCCCATCCGCCCTTCCGCCCTTTCCGCCCTTTCCGCCCTTTCCGCCCTTCCGCCCTTCCTGCCCTTTCTGCCCTTTCTGCCGTTTCCGCCCTTCCGCCCTTTCTGCCCTTTCTGCCCGCCCTGCCCTTTTTGCCCTTTCTGCCCTTTCCGCCCTTCCCTGTCCTTTCTGCCCACCCTACCCGCCCTATCCACCCTGCCCTTTCTGCCCTTTCTGCCCGCCCTTTCTGCCCTTCCCTTCTGCCCTTTCTGCCCTTTCTGCCTGCCCATTCTGCCCGCCCTTTCTGCCCTTTCTTCCTCCCCTTCCTTTCTGCCCTTTCTTCCGGCCCTTCCTTTCTGCCCTTCCTGCCCTTTCTGCCCGCCCTTCCCGCCCGCCCTGCCTGCCGCCCTTCCCACCCTTCCCGCCCGCCCTTCCCGCATTTCCCGCCCTTCCTGCCCGGCGTGCCCGCCCTGCCCTTCCTACCCGCCCTGCCCTTCCTGCCCTTTCTGCCCGCCCTGCCCTTTCTGCCCGCCCTGCCCTTTCTACCCTTTCTGCCCGCCCTGCCCGCCCTGCCCGTTCTGCCCGCCCTGCCCTTTCTGCCCTTTCTGCCCGCCCTGCCCGTTCTGCCCTTCCTGCCCGCCCTGCCCTTTCTGCCCTTCCTGCCCTTCCTGCCCTTCGGCCCTTTCTGCCCTTTCTGCCCTTTCCGCCCTTCCGCTCTTCCGCCCTTTCTGCCTTTTCTGCCCTTCTGCCCTTCTCGCCCTTTCCGCCCTTTCCGCCCTTTCGCCCTTCCGCCCTTTCTGCCCTCTCCGCCCTTCTTGCCAACCCTGCCCTTCCTGCCCGCCCTGCCCACCCTACCTGCCCTGCCCGCCCTTCCCGCCCTGCCCTTTCTGCCCTTTCTGCCTGCCCTTTCTGCCCATCCTACCTGCCCTTCCTTTCTGCCCGCCCTGCCCTTTCTGCCCGCCCTTCCCGCCCGCCCTGCCTGCCGCCCTTCCCGCCCTTCCTGCTCGCCCTTCCCGCCCTGCCTGCCTACCCTTCCCGCCCTTCCTGCCCGGCGTGCCCGCCCTGCCCTTCCTACCCGCCCTGCCCTTCCTGCCCGCCCTGCCCTTTCTGCCCTTTCCGCCCGCCCTGCCCGCCCTGCCCGCCCTGCCCTTTCTGCCCTTTCTGCCCTTTCTGCCCTTTCCGCCCTTCCGCCCTTCCCGCCCTTTGCGCCCTTTCCGCCCTTCCGCCCTTCCTGCTCCTTCCGCCCTTTCGCCCTTTCGCCCATCCGCCATTTCCGCCCTTTCCGCCCTTCCGCCCTTCCGCCCTTCTTCCCTTTCCGCCCTTCCGCCCTTTCCTCCCTTTCCGCCCTTCCGCCCTTTCCGCCCTTCCGCCCTTCCGCCCTTTCCGCCCTTCCTCCCTTTCCGCCCTTTCCGCCCTTCCGCCCTTTCCGCCCTTTCCACCCTTCCGCCCTTACTACCCTTTCCGCCCTTCCGCCCTTTCCGCCCTTTCCACCCTTCCGCCCTTTCCGCCCTTCCGCCCTTCCGCCCTTTCCGCCCTTTCCGCCCTTTCGCCCTTCCGCCCTTCCGCCCTTTCCGCCCTTCCTCCCTTTCCGCCCTTTCCGCCCTTCCGCCCTTTCCGCCCTTTCCACCCTTCCGCCCTTACTACCCTTTCCGCCCTTCCGCCCTTCCGCCCTTTCCACCCTTCCGCCCTTTCCGCCCTTTCCACCCTTCCGCCCTTTCCGCCCTTCCGCCCTTCCGCACTTTCCGCCCTTTCCGCCCTTCCGCCCTTCCGCCCTTTCCGCCCTTCCTCCCTTTCCGCCCTTCCGCCCTTCCGCCCTTTCTACCCTTTCCGCCCTTTCGCCCTTCCGCCCTTTCTACCCTTCCCGCCCTTCCGCCCTTTCTACCCTTTCCGCCCTTCCGCCCTTTCCGCCCTTTCCGCCCTTCCGCCCTTCCGCCCTTTCCGCCCTTTCCGCCCTTCCGCCCTTTCCGCCCTTCCGCCCTTCCGCCCATCCGCCCTTTCCGCCCTTCCGCCCTTCCGCCCTTCCTCCCTTTCCGCCCTTCCGCACTTTCTGCCCTTTCGCCCTTTCCGCCCTTCCGCCCTTTCCGCCCTTCCGCCCTTTCGCCCTTCCGCCCTTTCCGGCCTTTCTACCCTTCTGCCTTTTCCGCCCTTTCCGCCCTTTCGCCCTTTCCGCCCTTTCCGCCTTTCCGCCCTTCCTGCCCTTTCCGCCCTTTCGCCCTTCCGCCCTTTCGCCCTTTCCGCCCTTTCCGCCCTATCCGCCCTTCCGCCCTTCCTCCCTTTCCGCCCATCCGCACTTTCTGCCCTTTCGCCCTTTCGCCCTTCCGCCCTTTCCGCCCTTTCCGCCCTTTCCGCCCTTCTGCCTTTTCCGCCCTTTCCGCCCTTTCGCCCTTTCCGCCCTTTCCACCCTTCCGCCCTTCCGCCCTTTTTACCCTTTCCGCCCTTCCGCCCTTCCTGCCCTTTCCGCCATTTCGCCCTTTCTGCACTCTCCGCCCTTTCTGCCCTTTCTGCCCTTCCCTGTCCTTTCTGCTCACCCTGCCCGCCCTATCCACCCTGCCCTTTCTGCCGTTTCTGCCCGCCCTTTCTGCCCTTCCTTTCTGCCCTTCCGCCCTTTCTGCCCGCCCATTCTGCCTGCCCTTTCTGCCCTTCCTTCCTGCCCTTCCTTTCTGCCCTTCCTGCCCTTTCTGCCCGCCCTTCCCGCCCGCCCTGCCTGCCGCCCTTCCCGCCTTTCCTGCCCGCCCTTCCTGCCCTCCCTTCCCGCACTTCCCGCCCTTCCTGCCCGCCCTGCCCTTCCTACCCGCCCGGCACTTCCTGACCTTTCTGCCCGCCCTGCCCCTTCTGCCCTTTCCGCCCGCCCTGCCCGCCCTGCCCGTTCTGCCCGCCCTGCCCTTTCTGCCCGCCCTTCCTGCCCACCCTTCCCGCCCGCCCTTCCCGCCCTTCCTGCCCTTTCTGCCCTTTCTGCCCGCCCTGCCCTTTCTGCCCTTTCTGCCCTTCCTGCCCTTTCTGCCTGCCCTTTCTGCCCGCCCTTTCTGCCCTTTCTCCCTGCCCTTTCTGCCCTTTCTCCCTGCCCTTTCTGCCTGCCCTTTCTGCCCTTTCTTTCTGCCCTTTCTGCCCTTTCTGCACTTTCTGCCCGCCCGCCCTTCCTGCTCGCCCTTTCTGCCCTTTCTGCCTGCCCTTTCTGCTCGCCCTTCCCTCCCTGCCCGCCCTGCCCTCCCTGCCCTTTCTGCCCTCCCTGCCCTTTCTGCCCGCTCTGCTGTTTCTGACCTTTCTGCCCACCCTTTCTGCCCTTTCTGCCCACCCTTTCTGCCCTTTCCTTCTCCTCTTCCTGCCCTTTCTTTCTGCCCTTTCTTTCTGCCCTTTCTTTCTGCCCATCCCGCCCTTTCTGCCCTATCCGCCCTATCCGCCCTTCCGCCCTTCCGCCCTTTCCACCCTTCCGCCCTTCCGCTCTTTCCGCCCTTCCGTCCTTTCCGCCCTTTCCGCCCTTCCGTCCTTTCCGCACTTTCCGCCCTTCCCGCCCTTCCCGCCCTTTCGCCCGTCCGCCCTTTCCGCCCTTTCCGCCCTTTCTGCCCATCCGCCCTTTCCGCCCTTTCCGCCCTTCCTGCCTTTCCGCCCTTCCTCCCTTTCCGCCCTTCCGCCCTTCCACCCTTTCCGCCCTTTCCGCCCTTCCGCCCCTTCCACCCTTTCCGCGCTTCCGCCCTTTCTGCCCATTCTGCCCTTCCTGCCCTTTCCGTCCTTCTGCCCTTTCCGCCCTTTCCGCCCTTTCCGCCCTTCCTCCCTTCCGCCCCTCCGCCCTTCCGCCCTTCCTCCCTTCCGCCCTTCTGCCCTTCCGCCCTTCCGCCCTTTCCGCCCTTTCGCCCTTCCACCCTTCCGCCCTCTCCGCCTTTTCCGCCCTTCCCGCCCATCCGCCCTTTCCGCCCTTCTGCCCTTCCGCCCTTTCCGCCCTTCCGCCCTTCTGCCCTTCCGCCCTTCCTCCCTTTCCGCCCTTCTGCCCCTTCCTGCCCTTTCCGCCCTTTCCACCCTTCCGCCCTTTCCGCCCTTCCGCCCTTCCGCCCTTCCGCCCTTTCCCCTCTTCCGCCCTTCCTCCCATTCCGCCCTTCTGCCCTATCTGCCCTTCCACCCTTTTCGCCCTTTCCGCCCTTTCGCCCTTCCGTCCTTTCCACCCTTCCGCCCTTCCGCCCTTTCCGCCCTTCCGCCCTTTCCACCCATCCTGCCCTTTCCGCCCTTCCTGCCCTTTCAGCCCTTTCTGCCCTTCCGTCCTTTCCGCCCTTTCCGCCCGCCCTGCCCACACTGCCCTTTCTGCCCGCCCTGCCCTTTCTGCCCTTTCTGCCCGCCCTTTCTGCCCTTCCTTCCTGCCCTTTGTTTCTGCCCTGCCCTTCCTGCCCTTTCTGCCCGCCCTTCCTGCCCACCCTTCCCGCCCGCCCTTCCCGCCCTTCCTGCCTTTTCTGCCCGCCCTGCCCGCCCTGCCTTTTCTGCCCGCCCTGCCCGCCCTGCCCTTTCTGCCTGCCCTTTCTGCCCGCCCTTTCTGCCCTTTCTGCCTGCCCTTTCTGCCCTTTCTCCCTGCCCTTTCTGCCTGCCCTTTCTGCCCTTTCTTTCTGCCCTTTCTGCCCTTTCTGCCCGCCCGCCCTTCCTGCTCGCCCTTTCTGCCCTTTCTGCCTGCCCTTTCTGCTCGCCCTTCCCTCCCTGCCCGCCCTACCCTCCCTGCCCTTTCTGCCCTCCCTGCCCTTTCTGCCCGCTCTGCTGTTTCTGCCCTTTCTGCCCACCCTTTCTGCCCTTTCTGCCCACCCTTTCTGCCCTTTCCTTCTCCTCTTTCTGCCCTTTCTTTCTGCCCTTTCTTTCTGCCCTTTCTTTCTGCCCATCCCGCCCTTTCTGCCCTTCCGCCCTATCCGCCCTTCCGCCCTTCCGCCCTTTCCGCCCTTCCGTCCTTTCCGCACTTTCCGCCCTTCCCGCCCTTTCTGCCCTTTCGCCCTTTCCGCCCTTTCCGCCCTTTCCGCCCTTCCGCCCTTCCGCCCTTTCCGCCCTTCCGTCCTTTCCGCACTTTCCGCCCTTCCCGCCCTTCCCGCCCTTTCGCCCGTCCGCCCTTTCCGCCCTTTCCGCCCTTCCGCCCTTCCTGCCCTTTCCCCCCCTCCGCCATTTCGCCCATTCCGCCCTTCTGCCCTTCCGCCCTTTCCGCACTTTCCGCCCTTTCCGCCCTTTCCGCCCTTCCGCCCTTTCTGCTCTTTCGGCCCTTTCCGCCCTTCCGCCCTTCTGCCTTTCCGCCCTTTCCGCCCTTTCCGCCCCTTCCGCCCTTTCCGCCCGTCCTTCCTTCTGCCCTTCTGCCCTTCCGCCCTTCCTCCCTTTCCGCCCTTTCCGCCCTTCCACCCTTTCCGCCCTTTCCGCCCTTCCGCCCTTTCCGCTCTTCCGCCCTTCCTCCCATTCCGCCCTTCCGCCCTATCCGCCCTTCCGCCCTTTCCGCCCTTTCCGCCCTTTCGCCCTTCCGTCCTTTCCACCTTTCCGCCCTATCCACCCATCCTGCCCTTTCCGCCCTTTCCGCACTTCCGCCCTTTCCGCCCTTTCCGCCCTTTCCGCCCTTCCGCCCTTCCCGCCCTTTCACCCTTTCCTCCCTTTACGCCCTTTACGCCCTTCCGCCCTTCCTCCCTTTCCGCCCTTCCGCCCTTCCGCCCTTCCGCCCTTCCTCCCTTTCCGCCCTTCCGCCCTTCCGCCCTTTCCGCCCTTCCCGCCCTTTCTGCACTTTTTGCCCTTCCTGCCCTTTCTGCCCTTTCCGCCCTTTCCGCCCTTTCCGCCCTTCTGCCCTTCCGCCCTTTCCGCACTTTCCGCCCTTTCCGCCCTTCCGCCCTTTCTGCCCATTCTGCCCTTCTTGCCCTTCCGCCCTTCCGCCCTTTCCGCCCTTCCGCCCTTCCGCCCTTTCTGCACTTTTTGCCCTTCCTGCCCTTTCGCCCTTTCCGCCCTTTCCGCCCTTCCTCCCTTTCCGCCCTTCCGCCCTTCCGCCCTTCCGCCCTTCCTGCCTTTCCGCCCTTTCCGCCCTTCCGCCCTTTCCGCCCTTCCTCCCTTCCGCCCTTCCGCCCTTCCGCCCTTCCTCCCTTTCCGCCCTTCCGCCCTTTCCGCCCTTTCGCCCTTCCGCCCTTCCGCCCTTTCCGCCCTTTCCGCCCTTCCGCCCTTTCCGCCCTTTCCTCCCTTTCCGCCCTTCCGCCCTTCCGCCCTTTCCGCCCTTTCGCCCTTCCGCCCTTCCGCCCTCTCGGCCCTTTCCGCCCTTTTCGCCCTTCCGCCCTTTCTGCCCTTTCTGCCCTTTCCGCCCTTTCCGCCCTTCCTGCCTTTCCTGCCCTTTCTGCCCTTCCTGCCCTTTCAGCCCTTTCTGCCCTTCCGTCCTTTCTGCCCTTCCGCCCCATCCGCCCTTTCCTCCCTTTCCGCCCTTTCCGCCCTTCCTCCCTTCCGGCCTTCCGCCCCTTCCGCCCTTTCCGCCCTTCCGCCCTTGCGCCCTTCCGCCCATTTCACCCTTCCGTCCTTCCTCCCTTTCCTCCCTTCCTCCCTTCCGCCCTTCCGCCATTTCCACCCTTTCTGCTGTTTCCGCCCTTTCCTCCCTTTCCGTCCTTTCCGCCCTTCCGCCCTTTCCGCCCTTTCCTCCCTTTCCACCCTTTCCACCCTTCCGCCCTTCCGCCCTTCCTCCCTTTCCGCCCTTCCGCCCTTCCGCCCTCTCGGCCCTTTCCGCCCTTCCGCCCTTTCCGCCCCTCCTGCCTTTTCCGCCCTTTCCGCCCTTCCTCCCTTCAGCCCCTCCGCCCTTCCGCCCTTCCTCCCTTTCGCCCTTCCGCCCTTCCGCCCTTTCCGCCCTTTCCGCCCATCCGCCCTTTCCGCCCTTTCCTCCCTTTCCGCCCTTCCGCCCTTCCGCCCTTTCCGCCCTTTCGCCCTTCCGCCCTTCCGCCCTCTCGGCCCTTTCCGCCCTTTTCGCCCTTCCGCCCTTTCTGCCCTTTCTGCCCTTTCCGCCCTTTCCGCCCTTCCTGCCTTTCCTGCCCTTTCTGCCCTTCCTGCCCTTTCAGCCCTTTCTGCCCTTCCGTCCTTTCTGCCCTTCCGCCCCATCCGCCCTTTCCTCCATTTCCGCCCTTTCCGCCCTTCCTCCCTTCCGCCCTTCCGCCCCTTCCGCCCTTTCGTCCTTCCGCCCTTGCGCCCTTCCGCCCATTTCACCCTTCCGTCCTTCCTCCCTTTCCTCCCTTCCGCCCTTCCGCCCTCTCGGCCCTTTCCGCCCTTTTCGCCCTTCCGCCCTTTCTGCCCTTTCCGCCCTTTCCTCCCTTTCCGCCCTTCCTGCCTTTCCTGCCCTTTCTGCCCTTCCTGCCCTTTCAGCCCTTTCTGCCCTTCCGCCCTTTCCGCCCTTTCCGCCCGCCCTGCCCACACTGCCCTTTCTGCCCGCCCTGCCCTTTCTGCCCTTTCTGCCCGCCCTTTCTGCCCTTCCTTCCTGCCCTTTGTTTCTGCCCTGCCCTTCCTGCCCTTTCTGCCCGCCCTTCCTGCCCACCCTTCCCGCCCGCCCTTCCCGCCCTTCCTGCCTTTTCTGCCCGCCCTGCCCGCCCTGCCTTTTCTGCCCGCCCTGCCCGCCCTGCCCTTTCTGCCTGCCCTTTCTGCCCGCCCTTTCTGCCCTTTCTGCCTGCCCTTTCTGCCCTTTCTCCCTGCCCTTTCTGCCTGCCCTTTCTGCCCTTTCTTTCTGCCCTTTCTGCCCTTTCTGCCCGCCCGCCCTTCCTGCTCGCCCTTTCTGCCCTTTCTGCCTGCCCTTTCTGCTCGCCCTTCCCTCCCTGCCCGCCCTACCCTCCCTGCCCTTTCTGCCCTCCCTGCCCTTTCTGCCCTCCCTGCCCTTTCTGCCCGCTCTGCTGTTTCTGCCCTTTCTGCCCACCCTTTCTGCCCTTTCTGCCCACCCTTTCTGCCCTTTCCTTCTCCTCTTTCTGCCCTTTCTTTCTGCCCTTTCCTTCTGCCCTTTCTTTCTGCCCATCCCGCCCTTTCTGCCCTTCCGCCCTATCCGCCCTTCCGCCCTTCCGCCCTTTCCGCCCTTCCGTCCTTTCCGCACTTTCCGCCCTTCCCGCCCTTTCTGCCCGTTCGCCCTTTCCGCCCTTTCCGCCCTTTCCGCCCTTCCGCCCTTCCGCCCTTTCCGCCCTTCCGTCCTTTCCGCACTTTCCGCCCTTCCCGCCCTTCCCGCCCTTTCGCCCGTCCGCCCTTTCCGCCCTTTCCGCCCTTCCGCCCTTCCTGCCCTTTCCCCCCCTCCGCCATTTCGCCCATTCCGCCCTTCTGCCCTTCCGCCCTTTCCGCACTTTCCGCCCTTTCCGCCCTTTCCGCCCTTCCGCCCTTTCTGCTCTTTCGGCCCTTTCCGCCCTTCCGCCCTTCTGCCTTTCCGCCCTTTCCGCCCTTTCCGCCCCTTCCGCCCTTTCCGCCCGTCCTTCCTTCTGCCCTTCTGCCCTTCCGCCCTTCCTCCCTTTCCGCCCTTTCCGCCCTTCCGCCCTTTCCGCCCTTTCCGCCCTTCCGCCCTTTCCGCCCTTTACGCCCTTCCGCCCTTCCTCCCTTTCCGCCCTTCCGCCCTTCCGCCCTTCCGCCCTTCCTCCCTTTCCGCCCTTCCGCCCTTCCGCCCTTTCCGCCCTTCCCGCCCTTTCTGCACTTTTTGCCCTTCCTGCCCTTTCTGCCCTTTCCGCCCTTTCCGCCCTTTCCGCCCTTCCGCCCTTTCCGCCCTTTCCGCCCTTCCGCCCTTTCCGCTCGTCCGCCCTTCCTCCCATTCCGCCCTTCCGCCCTATCCGCCCTTCCGCCCTTTCCGCCCTTTCCGCCCTTTCGCCCTTCCGTCCTTTCCACCTTTCCGCCCTATCCACCCATCCTGCCCTTTCCGCCCTTTCCGCACTTCCGCCCTTTCCGCCCTTTCCGCCCTTTCCGCCCTTCCGCCCTTCCCGCCCTTTCACCCTTTCCTCCCTTTCCGCCCTTTACGCCCTTCCGCCCTTCCTCCCTTTCCGCCCTTCCGCCCTTCCGCCCTTTCCGCCCTTCCCGCCCTTTCTGCACTTTTTGCCCTTCCTGCCCTTTCTGCCCTTTCCGCCCTTTCCGCCCTTCTGCCCTTCCGCCCTTTCCGCACTTTCCGCCCTTTCCGCCCTTCCGCCCTTTCTGCCCATTCTGCCCTTCTTGCCCTTCCGCCCTTCCGCCCTTTCCGCCCTTCCGCCCTTCCGCCCTTTCTGCACTTTTTGCCCTTCCTGCCCTTTCGCCCTTTCCGCCCTTTCCGCCCTTCCTCCCTTTCCGCCCTTCCGCCCTTCCGCCCTTCCGCCCTTCCTCCCTTTCCGCCCTTTCCGCCCTTCCGCCCTTTCCGCCCTTCCTCCCTTCCGCCCTTCCGCCCTTCCGCCCTTCCTCCCTTTCCGCCCTTCCGCCCTTTCCGCCCTTTCGCCCTTCCGCCCTTCCGCCCTTTCCGCCCTTTCCGCCCATCCGCCCTTTCCGCCCTTTCCTCCCTTTCCGCCCTTCCGCCCTTCCGCCCTTTCCGCCCTTTCGCCCTTCCGCCCTTCCGCCCTCTCGGCCCTTTCCGCCCTTTTCGCCCTTCCGCCCTTTCTGCCCTTTCTGCCCTTTCCGCCCTTTCCGCCCTTCCTGCCTTTCCTGCCCTTTCTGCCCTTCCTGCCCTTTCAGCCCTTTCTGCCCTTCCGTCCTTTCTGCCCTTCCGCCCCATCTGCCCTTTCCTCCCTTTCCGCCCTTTCCGCCCTTCCTCCCTTCCGGCCTTCCGCCCCTTCCACCCTTTCCGCCCTTCCGCCCTTGCGCCCTTCCGCCCATTTCACCCTTCCGTCCTTCCTCCCTTTCCTCCCTTCCTCCCTTCCGCCCTTCCGCCATTTCCACCCTTTCTGCTGTTTCCGCCCTTTCCTCCCTTTCCGTCCTTTCCGCCCTTCCGCCCTTTCCGCCCTTTCCTCCCTTTCCACCCTTTCCACCCTTCCGCCCTTCCGCCCTTCCTCCCTTTCCGCCCTTCCGCCCTTCCGCCCTCTCGGCCCTTTCCGCCCTTCCGCCCTTTCCGCCCTTCCTGCCTTTTCCGCCCTTTCCGCCCTTCCTCCCTTCAGCCCCTCCGCCCTTCCGCCCTTCCTCCCTTTCGCCCTTCCGCCCTTCCGCCCTTTCCGCCCTTTCCGCCCATCCGCCCTTTCCGCCCTTTCCTCCCTTTCCGCCCTTCCGCCCTTCCGCCCTTTCCGCCCTTTCGCCCTTCCGCCCTTCCGCCCTCTCGGCCCTTTCCGCCCTTTTCGCCCTTCCGCCCTTTCTGCCCTTTCTGCCCTTTCCGCCCTTTCCGCCCTTCCTGCCTTTCCTGCCCTTTCTGCCCTTCCTGCCCTTTCAGCCCTTTCTGCCCTTCCATCCTTTCTGCCCTTCCGCCCCATCCGCCCTTTCCTCCATTTCCGCCCTTTCCGCCCTTCCTCCCTTCCGCCCTTCCGCCCCTTCCGCCCTTTCGTCCTTCCGCCCTTCCGCCCTTCCGCCCATTTCACCCTTCCGTCCTTCCTCCCTTTCCTCCCTTCCGCCCTTCCGCCCTTTCCGCTGTTTCCGCCCTTTCCTCCCTTTCCGTCCTTTCCGCCCTTCCGCCCTTTCCGCCCTTTCCGCCCTTTCCACCCTTTCCACCCTTCCGCCCTTCCGCCCTTCCGCCCTTCCGCCCTCTCGGCCCTTTCCGCCCTTTCCGCCCTTCCGCCCCTCCTGCCTTTTCCGCCCTTTCCGCCCTTCCTCACTTCAGCCCCTCTGCCCTTCCGCCCTTCCTCCCTTTCCGCCCTTCCGCCCTTTCCGCCCTTTCGCCCTTCCGCCCTTCCGCCCTTTCCGCCCTTTCCGCCCATCCGCCCTTTCTGCCCTTTCCTCCCTTTCCGCCCTTCCGCCCTTCCGCCCTTTCCGCCCTTCCTCCCTTCCGCCCTTCCGCCCTCTAGGCCCTTTCCGCCCTTTTCGCCCTTCCGCTCTTTCTGCCCTTTCTGCCCTTTCCGCCCTTTCCGCCCTTCCTGCCTTTCCTGCCCTTTCTGCCCTTCCTGCCCTTTCAGCCCTTTCTGCCCTTCCGTCCTTTCTGCCCTTCCGCCCCATCCGCCCTTTCCTCCCTTTCCGCCCTTTCCGCCCTTCCTCCCTTCCGCCCTTCCGCCCTATCCGCCCTTTCCGCCCTTCCGCCCTTGCGCCCTTCCGCCCATTTCACCCTTCCGTCCTTCCTCCCTTTCCTCCCTTTCGCCCTTCCGCCCTTTCCGCTGTTTCCGCCCTTTCCTCCCTTTCCGTCCTTTCCGCCCTTCCGCCCTTTCCTCCCTTTCCACCCTTCCGCCCTTCCGCCCTTCCTCCCTTTCCGCCCTTACGCCCTTCCGCCCTCTCGGCCCTTTCCGCCCTTCCGCCCTTTCCGCCCCTCCTGCCTTTTCCGCCCTTTCCGCCCTTCCGCCCTTTCCGCCCTTCCTCCCTTCCGCCCCTCCGCCCTTCTGCCCTTCCTCCCTTTCCGCCCTTCCGCCCTTTCTGCCCTTTCGCCCTTCCGCCCTTCCTCCCTTTCCGCCCTTTCCGCCCTTTCCGCCCTTTCCGCCCTTTCCGCCGTTTCCGCCATTTCACCCTTCCGCCCTTCCTCCCTTTCCGCCCTTCCGCCCTTCCGCCCTTTCCGCCCTTTTGCCCATCCGCCCTCTCGGCCCTTTCGCCCATCCGCCCTCTCGGCCCTTTCGCCCTTTCCGCTCTTTCCTCCCTTTCACCCTTTCCGCCCTTTCCGCCCTTCCGCCCTTCGGCCCTTCTGCCCTTTCCGCCCTTCCGCCCTCTCCGCCCTTTCCGCCCTTTCCGCCCTTTCTGCCCTTTCCGACCTTCCTCCCTTTCCGCCCTTCTGCCCTTCCGCCCTTTCCGCCCTTTCCGCCCTTTCCGCCCCTTCTGCCCTTTCCGCCCTTCCGCCCTTCCGCCCTTCCTACCTTTCTGCCCTTCCTCCCTTTCCGCCCTTTCCGCCCTTCCGCCCTTTCCACCCTTACCGCGCTTTCGCCCTTTCCGCCCTTTCTGCCCATTCTGCCCTTCCTGCCCTTTCCGCCCTTCCGCCCTTTCCGCCCTTTCCGCGCTTTCCGCCCTTCTTCCCTTCCGCCACTCCGCCCTTCCGCCCTTCCTCCCTTCCGCCCTTCCGCCCTTCCTTCCTTACGCCCTTTCCGCCCTTCCGCCCTTTCCGCCCTTTCGCCCTTTCCGCCCTTCCGCCCTCTCCGCCCTTTCCGCCCTTTCCGCCCTTTCGCCCTTTCCGCCCTTTCCGCCCTTTCTGCCCTTCCGCCCTTCCGCCCTTTCCGCCCTTCTGCCCCTTCCTGCCCTTTCCGCCCTTTCCACCCTTCCGCCCTTTCCGCCCTTCCGCCCTTCCGCCCTTCCGCCCTTTCCCCTCTTCCGCCCTTCCTCCCATTCCGCCCTTCCGCCCTATCCGCCCTTCCACCCTTTTCGCCCTTTTCGCCCTTTCGCCCTTCCTGCCCTTTCCGCCCTTTCCACCCTTCCGCCCTTTCCGCCCTTCCGCCCTTCCGCCCTTCCGCCCTTCCGCCCTTTCCCCTCTTCCGCCCTTCCTCCCATTCCGCCCTTCCGCCCTTCCGCCCTTCCACCCTTTTCGCCCTTTTCGCCCTTTCGCCCTTTCCGCCCTTTCCGCCCTTCCGGCCTTTCCGCCCTTCCGCCCTTTCCAACCATCCTGCCCTTTCTGCCCTTCCGTCCTTTCCGCCCTTTCCGCCCGCCCTGCCCACACTGCCCTTTCTGCCCGCCCTGCCCTTTCTGCCCTTTCTGCCCGCCCTTTCTGCCCTTCCTTCCTGCCCTTTGTTTCTGCCCTGCCCTTCCTGCCCTTTCTGCCCGCCCTTTCTGCCCGCCCTTTCTGCCCACCCTTCCCGCCCGCCCTTCCCGCCCTTCCTGCCCTTTCTGCCCGCCCTGCCCGCCCTGCCTTTTCTGCCCGCCCTGCCCCCCCTGCCCTTTCTGCCTGCCCTTTCTGCCTGCCCTTTCTGCCCGCCCTTTCTGCCCTTTCTGCCCGCCCTTTCTGCCCTTTCTCCCTGCCCTTTCTGCCTGCCCTTTCTGCCCGCCCTTTCTGCTCTTTCTGCCCTTTCTGCCCGCCCGCCCTTCCTGCTCGCCCTTTCTGCCCTTTCTGCTCGCCCTGCCCTCCCTGCCCTTTCTGCCCTCCCTGCCCTTTCTGCCCGCTCTGCTGTTTCTGCCCTTTCTGCCCACCCTTTCTGCGCACCCTTTCTGCCCTTTCTGCCCTTTCTGCCCTTTCTGCCCTTTCTTTCTGCCCTTTCCTTCTGCTCTTTCTGCCCTTTCTTTCTGCCCTTTCTTTCAGCCCTTTCTTTCTGCCCATCCCGCCCTTTCTGCCCTTCCGCCCTATCCGCCCTTTCCGCCCTTTCCGCCCTTCCGCCCTTCCGCCCTTTCCGCCCTTCCGTCCTTTCCGCAGTTTCCGCCCTTCCCGCCCTTTCCGCCCTTTCGCCCGTCCGCCCTTCCGCCCTTTCCGCCCTTTCCGCCCTTCCGCCCTTCCGCCCTTTCCGCCCTGCCGTCCTTTCTGCACTTTCCGCCCTTCCCGCCCTTTCCGCCCTTTCGCCCTTTCGGCCCTTCCGCCCTTTCGCCCTTCCGCCCATTCCGCACTTTTCGCCCTTCCGCCCTATCTGCCCATTCTGCCCTTCTTGCCCTTCCGCCCTTCCGCCCTTCCGCCCTTTCCGCCCTTCCGCCCTTCCGCCCTTTCTGCCCTTTCTGCACTTTTTGCCTTTCCTGCCCTTTCTGCCCTTCCGCCCTTTCCGCCCTTCCTCCCTTTCCGCCCTTCCGCCCTTCCGCCCTTCCGCCCTTCCTCCCTTTCCGCCCTTCCGCCCTTTCCGCCCTTCCGCCCTTTCCGCCCTTCCTCCCTTCAGCCCCTCCGCCCTTCCGCCCTTCCTCCCTTTCCGCCCTTCCGCCCTTTCCGCCCTTTCGCCCTTCCGCCCTTTCCGCACTTTCCGCCCATCCGCCCTTTCCACCCTTTCCTCCCTTTCCGCCCTTCCGCCCTTCCGCCCTTTCCGCCCTTTCGTCCTTCCGCCCTTCCGCCCTCTCGGCCCTTTCCGCCCTTTTCGCCCTTCCGCCCTTTCTGCCCTTTCCGCCCTTCCTCCCATTCCGCCCTTCCGCCCTTTCTGCCCTTCCGCCCTTTCCGCCCTTTCCGCCCGCCCTGCCCACACTGCCCTTTCTGCCCGCCCTGCCCTTTCTGCCCTTTCTGCCCGCCCTTTCTGCCCTTCCTTCCTGCCCTTTGTTTCTGCCCTGCCCTTCCTGCCCTTTCTGCCCGCCCTTCCCGCCCTTCCTGCCCTTTCTGCCCGCCCTGCCCGCCCTGCCCTTTCTGCCTGCCCTTTCTGCCCGCCCTGCCCTTTCTGCCCTTTCTGCCTGCCCTTTCTGCCCTTTCTCCCTGCCCTTTCTGCCTGCCCTTTCTGCCTGCCCTTTCTGCCCTTTCTGCCCTTTCTGCCCTTTCTACCCTCCCGCCCTTCCTGCCCGCCCTTTCTGCCTTTTCTGCCCTCCCTGCCCACCCTGCCCTCCCTGCCCTTTCTGCCTGCTCTGCCGTTTCTGCCCTTTCTGCCCGCCCTTTCTGCCCACCCTTTCTGCCCTTTCTGCCCTTTCTGCCCTTTCTGCCCTTTCTGCCCACCCTTTCTGCCTGCCCTTTCGGCCCTTTCTGCCCTTTCTTTCTGCCCTTTCTGCCCTTTCTCCCTGCCCTTTCTGCCTGCCCTTTCTGCCTGCCCTTTCTGCCCTTTCTGCCCTTTCTGCCCGCCCGCCCTTCCTGCCCGCCCTTTCTGCCCTTTCTGCCCGCCCTTTCTGCCTTTTCTGCCCTCCCTGCCCACCCTGCCCTCCCTGCCCTTTCTGCCTGCTCTGCCGTTTCTGCCGTTTCTGTCCGCCCTTTCTGCCCGCCCTTTCTGCCCTTTCTGCCCTTTCTGCCCTTTCTGCCCAGCCTTTTTGCCTGCCCTTTCTGCCCTTTCCGCCCTTTCTTTCTGCCCTTTCCTTCTGCTCTTTCTGCCCTTTCTTTCTGCCCTTTCTTTCTGTCCATCCCGTCCTTTCTGCCCTTCCGCCCTTCCACCCTTTCCTCCCTTCCGCCCTTCCGCCCTTGCGCCCTTCCGCCCATTTCACCCTTCCGTCCTTCCTCCCTTTCCTGCCTTCCGCCCTTCCGCCCTTTCCGCCGTTTCCGCCCTTCCGCCCTTTCCGCCCTTTCCGCCCTTTCCGCCCTTCCGCCCTTCCTGCCCTTTCCCCCCCTCCGCCATTTCGCCCATTCCGCCCTTCTGCCCTTCCGCCCTTTCCGCACTTTCCGCCCTTTCCGCCCTTTCCGCCCTTCCGCCCTTTCTGCTCTTTCGGCCCTTTCGGCCCTTTCCGCCCTTTCCGCCATTCCGCCCTTCTGCCCTTCCGCCCTTTCCGCCCTTTCCGCCCTTCCGCCCTTTCCGCCCGTCCTTCCTTCCGCCCTTCTGCCCTTCCGCCCTTCCTCCCTTTCCGCCCTTTCCGCCCTTCCGCCCTTTCCGCCCTTTCCGCCCTTCCGCCCTTTCCGCCCTTTCCGCCCTTCCTCCCATTCCGCCCTTCCGCCCTATCCGCCCTTCCGCCCTTTCCGCCCTTTCCGCCCTTTCGCCCTTCCGTCCTTTCCACCTTTCCGCCCTATCCACCCATCCTGCCCTTTCCGCCCTTTCCGCACTTCCGCCCTTTCCGCCCTTTCCGCCCTTCCGCCCTTCCCGCCCTTTCCGCCCTTTCCTCCCTTTCCGCCCTTTACGCCCTTCCGCCCTTCCTCCCTTTCCGCCCTTCCGCCCTTCCGCCCTTCCGCCCTTCCGCCCTTTCCGCCCTTCCGCCCTTCCTGCCCTTTCTGCCCTTTCGGCCCTTTCGTCCTTTCCGCCCTTTCCACCCTTTTGCCCTTCCGCCCTTTCCGCACTTTCCGCTCCTTCTGCCCATTCTGCCCTTCTTGCCCTTTCCGCCCTTCCGCCCTTTCCGCCCTTCCGCCCTTCCGCCCTTTCCGCCCTTTCTGCACTTTTTGCCCTTCCTGCCCTTCCTGCCCTTCCTGCCCTTTCCGCCCTTTCCGCCCTTCCGCCCTTCTGCCCTTCCGCCCTTTCCACACTTTCCGCCCTTTCCGCCCTTCCGCCCTTTCTGCCCATTCTGCCCTTCTTGCCCTTCCGCCCTTCCGCCCTTCCGCCCTTTCCGCCCTTTCCGTCCTTCCGCCCCTCCGCCCTTCCTCCCTTTCCGCCCTTCCGCCCTTCCGCCCTTCCTCCCTTTCCGCCCTTCCGCCCTTTCCGCCCTTCCGCCCTTTCCGCCCTTTCCTCCCTTTCCGCCCTTCCGCCCTTCCGTCCTTTCCGCCCTTTCGCCCTTCCGCCCTTCCTGCCCTTTCCGCCCTTCCGCCCTTCCGCCCTTCCGCCCTCTCGGCCCTTTCCGCCCTTTTCGCCCTTCCGCCCTTTCTGCCCTTTCCGCCCTTTCCGCCCTTCCGCCCTTCCTCCCTTTCGCCCCTCCACCCTTCCGCCCTTCCGCCCTCTCGGCCCTTTCCGCCCTTTCTGCCCTTTCCGCCCTTTCCGCCCTTTCCGCCCTTTCCGCCCTTTCCGCCCATCCGCCCTTTCCGCCCTTTCCTCCCTTTCCGCCCTTCCGCCCTTCCGCCCTTTCCGCCCTTTCGCCCTTCCGCCCTTCCTGCCCTTTCCGCCCTTCCGCCATTCCACCCTTTCCGCCCTTTCGCCCTTCCGCCCTTCCGCCCTCTCGGCCCTTTCCGCCCTTTTCGCCCTTCCGCCTTTTCTGCCCTTTCCGCCCTTTCCTCCCTTTCCGCCCTTCCTGCCTTTCCTGCCCTTTCTGCCCTTCCTGCCCTTTCAGCCCTTTCTGCCCTTCCGCCCTTTCCGCCCTTTCCGCCCGCCCTGCCCACACTGCCCTTTCTGCCCGCCCTGCCCTTTCTGCCCTTTCTGCCCGCCCTTTCTGCCCTTCCTTCCTGCCCTTTGTTTCTGCCCTGCCCTTCCTGCCCTTTCTGCCCGCCCTTCCTGCCTACCCTTCCCGCCCGCCCTTCCCGCCCTTCCTGCCCTTTCTGCCTGCCCTTTCTGCTCGCCCTGCCTTTTCTGCCCGCCCTGCCCGCCCTGCCCTTTCTGCCCTCCCTGCCCTTTCTGCCCGCTCTGCTGTTTCTGCCCTTTCTGCCCACCCTTTCTGCCTGCCCTTTCTGCCTGCCCTTTCTGCCCTTTCTGCCCTTTCTGCCCTTTCTGCCCGCCCGCCCTTCCTGCCCGCCCTTTCTGCCCTTTTTGCCCGCCCTTTCTGCCTTTTCTGCCCTCCCTGCCCACCCTGCCCTCCCTGCCCTTTCTGCCTGCTCTGCCGTTTCTGCCCTTTCTGCCCGCCCTTTCTGCCCGCCCTTTCTGCCCTTTCTGCCCTTTCTGCCCTTTCTGCCCAGCCTTTCTGCCTGCCCTTTCTGCCCTTTCCGCCCTTTCTTTCTGCCCTTTCCTTCTGCTCTTTCTGCCCTTTCTTTCTGCCCTTTCTTTCTGTCCATCCCGTCCTTTCTGCCCTTCCGCCCTATCCGCCCTTTCCTCCCTTTCCGCCCTTTCCGCCCTTCCTCCCTTCTGCCCTTCCGCCCTTGCGCCCTTCCGCCCATTTCACCCTTCCGTCCTTCCTCCCTTTCCTGCCTTCCGCCCTTCCGCCCTTTCCGCCGTTTCCGCCCTTCCGCCCTTTCCGCCCTTTCCGCCCTTTCCGCCCTTTCCGCCCTTCCGCCCTTCCTGCCCTTTCCCCCCCTCCGCCATTTCGCCCATTCCGCCCTTCTGCCCTTCCGCCCTTTCTGCTCTTTCGGCCGTTTCGGCCCTTTCCGCCCTTTCCGCCATTCCGCCCTTCTGCCCTTCCGCCCTTTCCGCCCTTTCCGCCCTTCCGCCCTTTCCGCCCGTCCTTCCTTCCGCCCTTCTGCCCTTCCGCCCTTCCTCCCTTTCCGCCCTTTCCGCCCTTCCGCCCTTTCCGCCCTTTCCGCCCTTCCGCCCTTTCCGCTCTTCCGCCCTTCCTCCCATTCCGCCCTTCCGCCCTATCCGCCCTTCCGCCCTTTTCGCCCTTTCCGCCCTTTCGCCCTTCCGTCCTTTCCACCTTTCCGCCCTATCCACCCATCCTGCCCTTTCCGCCCTTTCCGCACTTCCGCCCTTTCCGCCCTTTCCGCCCTTCCGCCCTTCCGCCCTTCCCGCCCTTTCACCCTTTCCTCCCTTTCCGCCCTTTACGCCCTTCCGCCCTTCCTCCCTTTCCGCCCTTCCGCCCTTCCGCCCTTCCGCCCTTCCTGCCCTTTCTGCCCTTTCGGCCCTTTCGCCCTTTCCGCCCTTTCCACCCTTTTGCCCTTCCGCCCTTTCCGCACTTTCCGCTCTTTCTGCCCATTCTGCCCTTCTTGCCCTTTCCGCCCTTCCGCCCTTTCCGCCCTTCCGCCCTTCCGCCCTTTCCGCCCTTTCTGCACTTTTTGCCCTTCCTGCCCTTTCTGCCCTTTCCGCCCTTTCCGCCCTTTTCGCCCTTCCGCCCTTTCTGCCCTTTCTGCCCTTTCCGCCCTTTCCGCCCTTCCTGCCTTTCCTGCCCTTTCTGCCCTTCCTGCCCTTTCAGCCCTTTCTGCCCTTCCGCCCTTTCCGCCCTTTCCGCCCGCCCTGCCCACACTGCCCTTTCTGCCCGCCCTGCCCTTTCTGCCCTTTCTGCCCGCCCTTTCTGCCCTTCCTTCCTGCCCTTTGTTTCTGCCCTGCCCTTCCTGCCCTTTCTGCCCGCCCTTCCTGCCCACCCTTCCCGCCCGCCCTTCCCGCCCTTCCTGCCCTTTCTGCCCGCCCTGCCCGCCCTGCCTTTTCTGCCCGCCCTGCCCGCCCTGCCCTTTCTGCCTGCCCTTTCTGCCCGCCCTGCCCTTTCTGCCCTTTCTGGCTGCCCTTTCTGCCCTTTCTCCCTGCCCTTTCTGCCTGCCCTTTCTGCCTGCCCTTTCTGCCCTTTCTGCCCTTTCTGCCCTTTCTGCCCGCCCGCCCTTCCTGCCCGCCCTTTCTGCCATTTCTTGTTGCCCTTTCTGCCTTTTCTGCCCTCCCTGCCCACGCTGCCCTCCCTGCCCTTTCTGCCTGCTCTGCCGTTTCTGCCTGCCCTTTCTGCCCTTTCTGCCCGCCCTCCCTGCCCTCCCTGCCCTTTCTGCCCTTTCTGCCCTTTCTGCCCTTTCTTTCTGCCCTTTCCTTCTGCTCTTTCTGCCCTTTCTTTCTGCCCTTTCTTTCTGCCCTTTCATTCTGCCCATCCCGCGCTTTCTGCCCTCCCGCCCTTTCCGCCCTTCCGCCCTTTCCGCCCTTCCCACCCTTTCCGCCCTTTCGCCCGTCCGCCCTTCCGCCCTTCCGCCCTTTCCGCCCTTCCGCCCTTCCGCCCTTCCGCCCTTCCCGCCCTTTCACCGTTTCCTCCCTTTCCGCCCTTTCCTCCGTTCCGCCCTTCCACCCTTTCCGCCCTTCCGCCCTTCCGCCCGTCCGCCCTTTCCGCCCTTCCGCCCTTTCCGCCCTTTCTGCACTTTTTGCCCTTTCTGCCCTTTCCTCCCTTTCCGCCCTTTCCACCCTTTCCGCCCCTTCCGCCCTTTCCGCCCTTCTGCCCTTCCGCCCTTTCCGCACTTTCCGCCCTTCCGCCCTTTCTGCCCATTCTGCCCTTCTTGCCCTTCCGCCCTTCCGCCCTTTCCGCCCTTCCGCCCTTTCTGCACTTTTTGCCCTTCCTGCCCTTTCTGCCCTTCCGCCCTTTCCGCCCTTCCTCCCTTTCCGCCCTTCCGCCCTTCCGCCCTTTCCGCCCTTCCGCCCTTTCCGCCCATTCCGCCCTTCCGCCCTTCCTCCCTTCAGCCCCTCCGCCCTTCCGCCCTTCCTCCCTTTCCGCCCTTCCGCCCTTTCCGCCCTTTCGCCCTTCCGCCCTTCCGCCCTTTCCGCCCTTTCCGCCCATCCGCCCTTTCCGCCCTTTCCTCCCTTTCCGCCCTTCCGCCCTTCCGCCCTTTCCGCCCTTTCGCCCTTCCGCCCTTTCGCCCTTCCGCCCTTCCGCCCTTTCGCCCTTCCGCCCTTCCGCCCTCTCGGCCCTTTCCGCCCTTTTCGCCCTTCCGCCCTTTCTGCCCTTCCTGCCCTTTCCGCCCTTTCTGCCCTTTCCGCCCTTCCTGCCTTTCCTGCCCTTTCTGCCCTTTCAGCCCTTTCTGCCCTTCCATCCTTTCTGCCCTTCCGCCCCATCCGCCCTTTCCTCCCTTTCCGCCCTTTCCGCCCTTCTGCCCTTCCGCCCTTCCCGCCCTTTCACCCTTTCCTCCCTTTCCGCCCTTTACGCCCTTCCGCCCTTCCTCCCTTTCCGCCCTTCCGCCCTTCCGCCCTTCCTCCCTTTCCGCCCTTCCGCCCTTCCGCCCTTCCGCCCTTTCCGCCCTTCCGCCCTTTCCGTCCTTTCTGCACTTTTTGCCCTTCCTGCCCTTTCTGCCCTTTCCGCCCTTTCCTCCCTTTCCGCCCTTTCCGCCCTTCTGCCCTTCCGCCCTTTCCGCACTTTCCGCCCTTTCCGCCCTTCCGCCCTTTCCACCCGCCCTGCCCTTCTTGCCCTTCCGCCCTTCCGCCCTTTCCGCCCTTCCGCCCTTCCGCCCTTTCTGCACTTTTTGCCCTTCCTGCCCTTTCTGCCCTTCCTCCCTTTCCGCCCTTCCTCCCTTTCCGCCCTTCCGCCCTTCCGCCCTTCCGCCCTTCCTCCCTTTCCGCCCTTTCCGCCCTTCCGCCCTTTCCGCCCTTCCTCCCTTCAGCCCCTCCGCCCTTCCGCCCTTCCTCCCTTTCCGCCCTTCCGCCCTTTCCGCCCTTCCGCCCTTCCGCCCTTCCGCCCTTCCGCCCTTTCCGCCCTTCCGCCCTTTCCGCCCTTTCTGCACTTTTTGCCCTTTCTGCCCTTTCTGCCCTTTCCGCCCTTTCCACCCTTTCCGCCCTTTCCGCCCTTTCCGCCCTTCTGCCCTTCCGCCCTTTCCGCACTTTCCGCCCTTCCGCCCTTTCTGCCCATTCTGCCCTTCTTGCCCTTCCGCCCTTCCGCCCTTCCGCCCTTCCGCCATTTCTGCACTTTTTGCCCTTCCTGCCCTTTCTGCCCTTCCGCCCTTTCCGCCCTTCCTCCCTTTCCGCCCTTCCGCCCTTCCGCCCTTCCGCCCTTTCCGCCCTTCCGCCCTTTCCGCCCTTCCTCCCTTCAGCCCCTCCGCCCTTCCGCCCTTCCTCCCTTTCCGCCCTTCCGCCCTTTCCGCCCTTTCGCCCTTCCGCCCTTCCGCCCTTTCCGCCCTTTCCGCCCATCCGCCCTTTCCGCCCTTTCCTCCCTTTCCGCCCTTCCGCCCTTCCGCCCTTTCCGCCCTTTCGCCCTTCCGCCCTTCCGCCCTCTCGGCCCTTTCCGCCCTTTTCGCCCTTCCGCCCTTTCTGCCCTTTCTGCCCTTTCCGCCCTTTCCGCCCCTCCTGCCTTTCCTGCCCTTTCTGCCCTTCCTGCCCTTTCAGCCCTTTCTGCCCTTCCGTCCTTTCTGCCCTTCCGCCCCATCCGCCCTTTCCTCCCTTTCCGCCCTTTCCGCCCTTCTGCCCTTCCGCCCTTCCCGCCCTTTCACCCTTTCCTCCCTTTCCGCCCTTCCGCCCTTCCGCCCTTCCTCCCTTTCCGCCCTTCCGCCCTTCCGCCCTTCCGCCCTTTCCGCCCTTTCGACCCTTTCCGCCCTTTCTGCACTTTTTGCCCTTCCTGCCCTTTCTGCCCTTTCCGCCCTTTCCTCCCTTTCCGCCCTTTCCGCCCTTCTGCCCTTCCGCCCTTCCGCCCTTTCCGCCCTTCCGCGCTTCCGCCCTTTCTGCACTTTTTGCCCTTCCTGCCCTTTCTGCCCTTCCGCCCTTTCCGCCCTTCCTCCCTTTCCGCCCTTTCCGCCCTTCCGCCCTTTCCGCCCTTCCTCCCTTCAGCCCCTCCGCCCTTCGGCCCTTCCTCCCTTTCCGCCCTTCCGCCCTTTCCGCCCTTCCGCCCTTTCCGCCCATCCGCCCATCCGCCCTTTCCGCCCTTTCCTCCCTTTCCGCCCTTCCGCCCTTCCGCCCTTTCCACCCTTTCGCCCTTCCGCCCTTCCGCCCTCTCGGCCCTTTCCGCCCTTTTCGCCCTTCCGCCCTTTCTGCCCTTTCTGCCCTTTTCGCCCTTTCCGCCCTTCCTGCCTTTCCTGCCCTTTCTGCCCTTCCTGCCCTTTCAGCCCTTTCTGCCCTTCCGTCCTTTCTGCCCTTCCGCCCCATCCGCCCTTTCCTCCCTTTCCGCCCTTTCCGCCCTTCCTACCTTCCGCCCTTCCGCCCCTTCCGCCCTTTCCGCCCTTCCGCCCTTGCGCCCTTCCGCCCATTTCACCCTTCCGTCCTTCCTCCCTTTCCTCCCTTCCGCCCTTCCGCTCTTTCCGCTGTTTCCGCCCTTTCCTCCCTTTCCGTCCTTTCCGCCCTTCCGCCCTTTCCGCCCTTCCGCCCTTTCCACCCTTCCGCCCTTCCGCCCTTCCTCCCTTTCCGCCCTTCCGCCCTTCCGCCCTCTCGGCCCTTTCCGCCCTTCCGCCCTTTCCGCCCCTCCTGCCTTTTCCGCCCTTTCCGCCCTTCCGCCCTTTCCGCCCTTCCTCCCTTCCGCCCCTCCGCCATTCTGCCCTTCCGCCCTTTCCGCCCTTCCGCCCTTTCTGCCCTTTCGCCCTTCCGCCCTTTCCGCCCGCCCTGCCCACACTGCCCTTTCTGCCCGCCCTGCCCTTTCTGCCCTTTCTGCCCGCCCTTTCTGCCCTTCCTTCCTGCCCTTTGTTTCTGCCCTGCCCTTCCTGCCCTTTCTGCCCGCCCTTCCTGCCCACCCTTCCCGCCCGCCCTTCCCGCCCTTCCTGCCCTTTCTGCCCGCCCTGCCCGCCCTGCCTTTTCTGCCCGCCCTGCCCGCCCTGCCCTTTCTGCCTGCCCTTTCTGCCCGCCCTGCCCTTTCTGCCCTTTCTCCCTGCCCTTTCTGCCCTTTCTGCCTGCCCTTTCTGCCTGCCCTTTCTGCCTGCCCTTTCTGCCCTTTCTGCCCTTTCTGCCCTTTCTGCCCGCCCGCCCTTCCTGCCCGCCCTTTCTGCCCTTTTTGCCCTCCCTTTCTGCCTTTTCTGCCCTCCCTGCCCACCCTGCCCTCCCTGCCCTTTCTGCCTGCTCTGCCGTTTCTGCCCTTTCTGCCCGCCCTTTCTGCCCGCCCTTTCTGCCCTTTCTGCCCTTTCAGCCCCTTCTGCCCTTTCTGCCCACCCTTTCTGCCTGCCCTTTCTGCCCTTTCTGCCCTTTCTTTCTGCCCTTTCCTTCTGCTCTTTCTGCCCTTTCTTTCTGCCCTTTCTTTCTGTCCATCCCGTCCTTTCTGCCCTTTCCGCCCTATCCGCCCTTTCCTCCCTTTCCGCCCTTTCCGCCCTTCCTCCCTTCCGCCCTTCCGCCCCTTCCGCCCTTTCCGCCCTTCCGCCCTTGCGCCCTTCCGCCCGTTTCACCCTTCCGTCCTTCCTCCCTTTCCGCCCTTCCGCCCTTCCGCCCTTTCCGCCCTTTCCGCCCTTTCCGCCCTTTCCGCCCTTCTGCCCTTCCGCCCTTCCTCCCTTTCCGCCCTTCCACCCCTTCCTGCCATTTCCGCCCTTCCGCCCTTACTCCCATTCCGCCCTTCCGCCCTATCCGCCCTTCCGCTCTGCCGCCCTTTCCGCCCTTTCGCCCTTCCGTCCTTTCCACCCTTCCGCCCTTCCGCCCTTTCCGCCCTTCCGCCCTTTCCACCCATCCTGCCCTTTCCGCCCTTCCGCCCTTTCCGCCCTTTCCGCCCTTCCGCCCTTCCGCCCATCCCGCCCTTTCACCCTTCCACCCTTTCCGCCCTTTCCACCCTTCCTCCCTTTCCGCCCTTCCGCCCTTTCCACCCTTTCGCCCTTTCCGCCCTTCCGCCCTTCTGCCCTTCCGCCCTTTCCGCCCCATCCGCCCTTTCCGCCCTTTCCGCCCGTCCTTCCTTCAGCCCTTCTACCCTTCCGCCCTTCCTCCCTTTCCGCCCTTTCCGCCCTTCCGCCCTTTCCGCCCTTTCGCCCTTCCGTCCTTTCCACCTTTCCGCCCTTTCCACCCATCCTGCCTTTCCGCCCTTTCCGCACTTCCGCCCTTTCCGCCCTTTCCGCCCTTCCGCCCTTCCGCCCTTCCCGCCCTTCCGCCCTTTCCTCCCTTTCCGCCCTTTACGCCCTTCCGCCCTTCCTCCCTTTCCGCCCTTCCGGCCTTCCGCCCTTCCTCCCTTTCCGCCCTTCCGCCCTTTCCGCCCTTTCCACCCTTCTGCCCTTCCGCCTTTACACACTTTCCGCTCTTTCTGCCCATTCTGCCCTTCTTGCCCTTTCCGCCCTTCCGCCCTTCCGCCCGTTCCGCCCTTTCCGCCCTTCCGCCCTTTCCGCCCTTTCCGCCCTTCCGCCCTTCCGCCCTTCCGCCCTTCCTCCCTTTCCGCCCTTCCGCCCTTCCGCCCTTCCGCCCTTTCTGCCCTTCCGCCCTTCCTGCCCTTTCCGCCCTTTCTGCCCTTTCCGCCCTTTCTGCCCTTTCCACCCTTCTGCCCTTCCGCCCTTTCTGCACTTTCCGCTCTTTCTGCCCATTCTGCCCTTCTTGCCCTTTCCGCCCTTCCGCCCTTCCGCCCTTTCCGCCCTTTCCGCCCTTCCGCCCTTCCGCCCTTTCCGCCCTTCCGCCCTTTCCGCCCTTCCGCCCTTCCGCCCTTTCCGCCCTTTCTGCACTTTTTGCCCTTCCTGCCCTTTCTGCCCTTTCCGCCCTTTCCGCCCTTTCCGCCCTTCTACCCTTCCGCCCTTTCCGCACTTTCCGCCCTTTCCGCCCTTCCGCCCTTTCCGCCCTTCTACCCTTCCGCCCTTTCCGCACTTTCCGCCCTTTCCGCCCTTCCTCCCTTTCCGCCCTTTCCGCCCTTCCGCCCTTTCCGCCCTTCCTCCCTTCCGCCCCTCCGCCCTTCCGCCCTTCCTCCCTTTCCGCCCTTCCGCCTTTCCGCCCTTTCGCCCTTTCCGCCCTTCCGCCCTTTCCGCCCTTTCCGCCCATCCGCCCTTTCCGCCCTTTCCTCCCTTTCCGCCCTTCCGCCCTTCCGCCCTTTCCGCCCTTTCGCCCTTCCGCCCTTCCGCCCTCTCGGCCCTTTCCGCCCTTTTCGCCCTTCCGCCCTTTCTGCCCTTCCTGCCCTTTCCGCCCTTTCCGCCCCTTCCGCCCTTCCTGCCTTTCCTGCCCTTTCTGCCCTTCCTGCCCTTTCTGCCCTTCCGCCCTTTCCGCCCTTTCCGCCCGCCCTGCCCACACTGCCCTTTCTGCCCGCCCTGCCCTTTCTGCCCTTTCTGCCCGCCCTTTCTGCCCTTCCTTCCTGCCCTTTGTTTCTGCCCTGCCCTTCCTGCCCTTTCTGCCCGCCCTTCCTGCCCACCCTTCCCGCCCGCCCTTCCCGCCCTTCCTGCCCTTTCTGCCCGCCCTGCCCGCCCTGCCTTTTCTGCCCGCCCTGCCCGCCCTGCCCTTTCTGCCTGCCCTTTCTGCCCGCCCTGCCCTTTCTGCCCTTTCTCCCTGCCCTTTCTGCCCTTTCTCCCTGCCCTTTCTGCCTGCCCATTCTGCCCTTCCTGCCCGCCCTTTCTGCCCTTTCTGCCCTTTCTGCCCTTTCTGCCTGCCTGTCTGCCCGCCCTTTCTGCCCTTTCTGCCCTTTCTTTCCGCTCTTTCCTTCTGCTCTTTCTGCCCTTTCTTTCTGTCCATCCTGCCCTTTCTGCCCTTCCGCCCTCTCCGACCTTTCCTCCCTTTCCGCCCTTTCCGCCCATCCGCCCTTTCCGCCCTTCCGCCCTTCCGCCCATTTCGCCCTTCCGCCCTTCCTCCCTTTCCTCCCTTCCGCCCTTCCGACCTTCCTCCCTTTCCGCCCTTTCGCCCTTCCGCCCTTTCCGCCCTTCCGCCCTTTCCACCCTTTCCGCCCTTTCCGCCCTTCCGCCCTTTCCGCCCTTCCTCCCTTTCCGCCATTCCACCCTTTCCGCCCTTCCACCCTTCCGCCCTTCCGCCCTTCCGCCCTTTCCGCCCTTTCCGCCCTTCCGCCCTTTCCACCCTTCCGCCCTTCCGCCCTTTCCGCACTTCCGCCCTTCCGCCCTTTCCGCCCTTCCTGCCTTTCCTGCCCTTTCTGCCCTTCCTGCCCTTTCAGCCCTTTCTGCCCTTCCGCCCTTTCCGCCCTTTCCGCCCGCCCTGCCCACACTGCCCTTTCTGCCCGCCCTGCCCTTTCTGCCCTTTCTGCCCGCCCTTTCTGCCCTTCCTTCCTGCCCTTTGTTTCTGCCCTGCCCTTCCTGCCCTTTCTGCCCGCCCTTCCTGCCCACCCTTCCCGCCCGCCCTTCCCGCCCTTCCTGCCCTTTCTGCCCGCCCTGCCTTTTCTGCCCGCCCTGCCCGCCCTGCCCTTTCTGCCTGCCCTTTCTGCCCGCCCTGCCCTTTCTGCCCTGTCTGCCTGCCCTTTCTGCCTGCCCTTTCGGCCCTTTCTGCCCTTTCTGCCCTTTCTGCCCGCCCGCCCTTCCTGCCCGCCCTTTCTGCCCTTTCTGCCTGCCCTCCCTGCCCACCCTGCCCTCCCTGCCCTTTCTGCCTGCTCTGCCGTTTCTGCCCTTTCTGCCCGCCCTTTCTGCCCGCCCTTTCTGCCCTTTCTGCCCTTTCAGCCCTTTCTGCCCTTTCTGCCCACCCTTTCTGCCTGCCCTTTCTGCCCTTTCTACCCTTTCTTTCTGCCCTTTCCTTCTGCTCTTTCTGCCCTTTGTTTCTGCCCTTTCTTTCTGTCCATCCCGTCCTTTCTGCCCTTCCGCCCTATCCGCCCTTTCCGCCCTTCCGCCCTTCCGCCCTTTCACCCTTCCTCCCTTTCCGCCCTTCCGCCCTTTCCGCCCTTTCGCCCTTCCACCCTTCCGCCCTCTCCGCCCTTTCGGCCCTTCCCGCCCATCCGCCCTTTCCGCCCTTTCCGCCCTTCCGCCCTTTCCGCCCTTTCCGCCCTTTCCGCCCTTTTCGCCCTTCCGCCCTTCTGCCCTTCCGCCCTTCCTCCCTATCCGCCCTTCCGCCCATTCCTGCCCTTTCCGCCCTTTCCACCCTTCCGCCCTTTCCGCCCTTCCGCCCTTCCGCCCTTACGCCCTTTCCCCTCTTCCGCCCTTCCTCCCATTCCGCCCTTCCGCCCTTCCACCCTTTCGCCCTTTCCGCCCTTTCGCCCGTCCGTCCTTTCCACCCTTCCGCCCTTCCGCCCTTTCCGCCCTTCCGCCCTTTCCACCCATCATACCCTTTCCGCCCTTTCCGCCCTTTCACCCTTTCCTCCTCCCTGTCCGCCCTTTCCACCCTTCTGCCCTTCCGCCCTTCCGCCCTTTCCGCGCTTTCGCCCTTTCCGCCCTTCCGCCCTTCCTCCCTTCCGCCCTTCCGACCTTCCTCCCTTTCCGCCCTTTCGCCCTTCCGCCCTTTCCGCCCTTTCCGCCCTTTCCACCCTTTCCGCCCTTTCCACCCTTCCTCCATTCCGCCCTTCCTCCCTTTCCGCCCTTCCGCCCTTTCCGCCCTTTCGCCCTTTCGCCCTTCCGCCCTTCCGCCCTTTCCACTTTTTCCGCCCTTCCGCCCTTTCCACCCTTTCCGCGCTTTCGCCCTTCTGCCCTTTCTGCCCATTCTGCCCTTCCTGCCCTTTCCGCCCTTTCGCCCTTCCGCCCTCTCGCCCTTTCCCCATTTCCGCCCTTTCCGCCCTTTCACCCTTCCGCCCTTTCCGCCCTTTCCGCCCTTCCGCCCTTCAGCCCTTTCGCTCTCTCCGCCCTTTCGCCCTCTCCGCCCTTTCCGCCCTTCCGCCCTTTCCGCCCTTTCCGCCCTTTCCGCCCTTCCTCCCTTCCGGCCTTCCGACCTCCCTCCCTTTCCGCCCTTTCGCCCTTCCGCCCTTTCCGCCCTTTCTGCCCTTTTCGCCCTTCCGCCCTTTCCGCCCTTTCCGCCCTTCCGCCCTTTCCACCCTTTCCGCGCTTTCGCCCTTTCCGCCCTTTCTGCCCATTCTGCCCTTCCTGCCCTTTCCGCCCTTTCCGCCCTTTCCGCCCGTTCCGCCCTTTCCGCCCTTCCTCCCTTCCGCCCCTCCGCCCTTCCGCCCTTCCTCCCTTTCCGCCCTTTCCGCCCTTTCCGCCCTTTCCGCCGTTCCTCCCTTCCGCCCTTCCGCCCTTTCACCCTTCCTCCCTTTCCGCACTTCCCGCCCTTTCCGCCCTTTCGCCCTTCCGCCCTTCCGCCCTTCCACCCTTCTCGCCCTTTCCGCCCTTTCGCCCTTCTGTCCTTTCCACCCTTCCGCCCTTCCGCCCTTTCCACCCATCCTGCCCTTTCCGCCCTTCCGCCCTTTCCGCCCTTTCCGCCCTTTCGCCCTTCCGCCCATCCCGCCCTTTCACCCTTTCCTCCCTGTCCGCCCTTTCCGCCCTTCCGCCCTTCGGCCCTTCCGCCCTTTCCGCCCTTTCCGCCCTTCCTCCCTTCCGCCCTTCCGACCTTCCTCCCTTTCCGCCCTTTCGCCCTTCCGCCCTTCCTCCCTTTCCGCCCTTCCGCCCTTCCGCCCTTCCGCCCTTTCCGCTTTTTCCGCCCTTCCGCCCTTTCCACCCTTTCCGCGCTTTCGCCCTTTCCGCCCTTTCTGCCCATTCTGCCCTTCCTGCCCTTTCCGCCCTTCCGCCCTTTCCGCCCTTTCGCCCTTCCGCCCTCTCGCCCTTTCCCCCTTTCCGCCCTTTCACCCTTCCGCCCTTTCCGCCCTTTCGCCCTTCCGCCCATCCCGCCCTTTCACCCTTTCCTCCCTGTCCGCCCTTTCCGCCCTTCCACCCTTCGGCCCTTCCGCCCTTTCCGCCCTTTCCGCCCTTCTGCCCTTTCCGCCCTTTCCGCCCTTTCCGCCCTTCCGCCCTTTCGCCCTTCCGTCCTTTCCACCCTTCCGCCCTTCCGCCCTTTCCACCCATCCTGCCCTTTCCGCCCTTCCGCCCTTTCCGCCCTTTCCGCCCTTTCGCCCTTCCGCCCATCCCGCCCTTTCACCCTTTCCTCCCTGTCCGCCCTTTCCGCCCTTCCGCCCTTCCGCCCTTCCGCCCTTTCCGCCCTTTCCGCCCTTCTGCCCTTTCCGCCCTTTCCGCCCTTCCTCCCTTCCGCCCTTCCGACCTTCCTCCCTTTCCGCCCTTTCGCCCTTCCGCCCTTCCTCCCTTTCCGCCCTTCCGCCCTTCCGCCCTTCCGCCCTTTCCGCTTTTTCCGCCCTTCCGCCCTTTCCACCCTTTCCGCGCTTTCGCCCTTTCCGCCCTTTCTGCCCATTCTGCCCTTCCTGCCCTTTCCGCCCTTCCGCCCTTTCCGCCCTTTCGCCCTTCCGCCCTCTCGCCCTTTCCCCCTTTCCGCCCTTTCCGCCCTTTCACCCTTCCGCCCTTTCCGCCCTTTCCGCCCTTCCGCCCTTCAGCCCTTTCGCCCTCTCCGCCCTTTCGCCCTCTCCGCCCTTTCCGCCCTGCCGCCCTTTCCGCCCTTCTGCCCTTTCCGCCCTTCCTCCCTTCCGGCCTTCCGACCTCCCTCCCTTTCCGCCCTTTCGCCCTTCCGCCCTTTCCGCCCTTCCTCCCTTTCCGCCCTTCCGCCCTTTCCGCCCTTTCCGCCCTTCCGCCCTTTCCACCCTTTCCGCGCTTTCGCCCTTTCCGCCCCTTCTGCCCATTCTGCCCTTCCTGCCCTTTCCGCCCTTTCCGCCCGTTCCGCCCTTTCCGCCCTTCCTCCCTTCCGCCCTTCCGCCCTTCCTCCCTTTCCGCCCTTTCCGCCCTTTCCGCCCTTTCCGCCGTTCCTCCCTTCCGCCCTTCCGCCCTTTCACCCTTCCTCCCTTTCCGCACTTCCCGCCCTTTCCGCCCTTTCGCCCTTCCACCCTTCCGCCCTTCCGCCCTTCCACCCTTCTCGCCCATTCCGCCCTTTCGCCCTTCCGTCCTTTCCACCCTTCCGCCCTTCCGCCCTTTCCACCCATCCTGCCCTTTCCGCCCTTCCGCCCTTTCCGCCCTTTCCGCACTTTCGCCCTTCCGCCCATCCCGCCCTTTCACCCTTTCCTCCCTCTCCGCCCTTTCCGCCCTTCCGCCCTTCGGCCCTTCCGCCCTTTCCGCCCTTTCCGCCCTTCTGCCCTTTCCGCCCTTTCCGCCCTTCCTCCCTTCCGCCCTTCTGACCTTCCTCCCTTTCCGCCCTTTCGCCCTTCCGCCCTTCCTCCCTTTCCGCCCTTCCGCCCTTCCGCCCTTCCGCCCTTTCCGCTTTTTCCGCCCTTCCGCCCTTTCCACCCTTTCCGCGCTTTCGCCCTTTCCGCCCTTTCTGCCCATTCTGCCCTTCCTGCCCTTTCCACCCTTCCGCCCTTCCGCCCTTTCCGCCCTTTCGCCCTTCCGCCCTCTCGCCCTTTCTCCCTTTCCGCCCTTTCCGCCCTTTCACCCTTCCGCCCTTTCCGCCCTTTCCGCCCTTCCGCCCTTCAGCCCTTTCGCCCTCTCCGCCCTTTCGCCCTCTCCGCCCTTTCCGCCCTGCCGCCCTTTCCGCCCTTCTGCCCTTTCCGCCCTTCCTCCCTTCCGGCCTTCCGACCTCCCTCCCTTTCCGCCCTTTCGCCCTTCCGCCCTTTCCGCCCTTCCTCCCTTTCCGCCCTTCCGCCCTTTCCGCCCTTTCCGCCCTTCCGCCCTTTCCACCCTTTCCGCGCTTTCGCCCTTTCCGCCCCTTCTGCCCATTCTGCCCTTCCTGCCCTTTCCGCCCTTTCCGCCCGTTCCGCCCTTTCCGCCCTTCCTCCCTTCCGCCCTTCCGACCTTCCTCCCTTTCCGCCCTTTCCGCCCTTTCCGCCCTTTCCGCCGTTCCTCCCTTCCGCCCTTCCGCCCTTTCACCCTTCCTCCCTTTCCGCACTTCCCGCCCTTTCCGCCCTTTCGCCCTTCCACCCTTCCGCCCTTCCGCCCTTCCACCCTTCTCGCCCATTCCGCCCTTTCGCCCTTCCGTCCTTTCCACCCTTCCGCCCTTCCGCCCTTTCCACCCATCCTGCCCTTTCCGCCCTTCCGCCCTTTCCGCCCTTTCCGCACTTTCGCCCTTCCGCCCATCCCGCCCTTTCACCCTTTCCTCCCTCTCCGCCCTTTCCGCCCTTCCGCCCTTCGGCCCTTCCGCCCTTTCCGCCCTTTCCGCCCTTCTGCCCTTTCCGCCCTTTCCGCCCTTCCTCCCTTCCGCCCTTCTGACCTTCCTCCCTTTCCGCCCTTTCGCCCTTCCGCCCTTCCTCCCTTTCCGCCCTTCCGCCCTTCCGCCCTTCCGCCCTTTCCGCTTTTTCCGCCCTTCCGCCCTTTCCACCCTTTCCGCGCTTTCGCCCTTTCCGCCCTTTCTGCCCATTCTGCCCTTCCTGCCCTTTCCGCCCTTCCGCCCTTCCGCCCTTTCCGCCTTTTCCGCCCTTTCGCCCTTCCACCCTTTCCGCCCTTCCGCCCTTCCGCCCTTTCCGCACTTTTTGCCCTTCCTGCCCTTCCTGCCCTTCCTGCCCTTTCAGCCCTTTCCGCCCTTTCCGCCCTTTCACCCTTCCGCCCTTTCCGCCCTTTCCGCCCTTCCGCCCTTCGGCCCTTTCGCCCCTTCCGCCCTTTCGCCCTCTCCGCCCTTTCCGCCCTTCCGCCCTTTCCGCCCTTTCCGCCCTTTCCGCCCTTCCTCCCTTCCGGCCTTCCGACCTTCCTCCCTTTCCGCCCTTTCGCCCTTCCGCCCTATCCACCCTTTCTGCCCTTTCCGCCCTTTCCGCCCTTCCTCCCTTCCGCCCTTCCTCCCTTCCGCCCTTCCGCCCTTTCCGCCCTTTCCGCCCTTCCGCCCTTTCCGCCCTTTCCGCCCTTTCCGCCCTTCCGCCCTTCTGCCCTTCCGCCCTTCCTCCCTATCCGCCCTTCCGCCCCTTATTGCCCTTTCTGCCCTTTCCACCCTTCCGCCCTTTCCGCCCTTCCGCCCTTCCGCCCTTCCGCCCTTCCGCCCTTTCCCCTCTTCCGCCCTTCCTGCCATTCCGCCCTTCCGCCCTATCCGCCCTTCCGTCCTTTCCACCCTTCCGCCCTTCCGCCCTTTCCGCCCTTCCGCCCTATCCACCCATCGTGCCCTTTCCGCCCTTCCGCCCTTTCCGCCCTTTCCGCCCTTTCGCCCCTTCCGCCCATCCCGCCCTTCTGACCTTTCCGCCCCTTCCGCCCTTTCCGCCCTTCCGCCCTTCGGCCCTTCCGCCCTTTCCGCCCTTCCGCCCTTTCCGCCCTTTCCGCCCTTTCCGCCCTTCCTCCCTTCCGCCCTTCCGACCTTCCTCCCTTTCCGCCCTTTCGCCCTTCCGCCCTTTCCGCCCTTCCGCCCTTTCCACCCTTTCCGCCCTTTCCACCCTTCCTCCCTTCCGCCCTTCCTCCCTTTCCGCCCTTCCGCCCTTTCCGCCCTTTCGCCCTTTCGCCCTTCCGCCCTTCCGCCCTTTCCGCTTTTTCCGCCCTTCCGCCCTTTCCACCATTTCCGTGCTTTCGCTCTTTCCGCCCTTTCTGCCCATTCTGCCCTTCCTGCCCTTTCCGCCCTTCCGCCCTTCCGCCATTTCCGCCTTTCCCGCCCTTTCGCCCTTCCACCCTTTCCGCCCTTCCGCCCTTCCGCCCTTTCCGCACTTTTTACCCTTCCTGCCCTTCCTGCCCTTTCAGCCCTTTCTGCCCTTCCGCCCTTCCGCCCTTTCCGCCCTTTCCGCCCTTTCTGCCCGCCCTCCCGCCCTGCGTTTTCTGCCCGCCCTGCCCGTCCTGCCCGCCCTGCCTGCCCTTTCTGCCCGCCCTTTCTGCCCTTTCTGCCTGCCCTTTCTGCCCTTTCTCCCTGCCCTTTCTGCCTGCCCTTTCTGCCCTTTCTTTCTGCCCTTTCTGCCTTTTCTGCCCGCCCGCCCTTCCTGCCCGCCCTTTCTGCCCTCCCTGCCCGCCCTTCCTGCCCTCCCTGCCCTTTCCGCCCTTCCACCCTTTCCGCCCTTTCCGCCCTTTCCGCACTTTCCGCCCTTCCACCCTTTCCGCCCTTTCCGCACTTCCTGCCCTTCCGCCCTTTCCGCCCTTTCCGCCCTTCCCGCCCTTTTCGCCCTTCCGCCCTTTCCACCCTTTCGCCCTTTCCGCCCTTTCCACCCTTCCTGCCTTTCCTGCCCTTTCTGCCCTTTCTGCCCTTTCAGCCCTTCCGCCCTTCCGCCCTTTCCGCCCGCCCTGCCCACCCTGCCCTTACTGCCCGCCCTGCCCACACTGCCCTTTCTGCCCGCCCTTTCTGCCCTTTCTGCCCGCCCTTTCTGCCCTTCCTTCCTGCCCTTTGTTTCGGCCCTGCCCTTCCTGCCCTTTCTGCCCGCCCTTCCTGCCCGCCCTTCCCGCCCGCACTTCCCGCCCTTCCTGCCCTTTCTGCCCTCCCTGCCCGCCCTGCCTTTTCTGCCCGCCCTGCCCGCCCTGCCCTTTCTGCCTGCCCTTTCTGCCCGCTCTTTCTGCCCTTTCTGCCCACCCTGCCCTTTCTGCCCTTTCTGCCTGCCCTTTCTGCCCTTTCTCCCTGCCCTCTCTGCCTGCCCTTTCTGCCCGCCCTTTCTGCCCTTTCTGCCCTTTCTGCCCGCCTGCCCTCCCTGCCCGCCCTTTCTGCCCTTTCTGCCCTCCCTGCCCTTTCTGCCCTTTCTGCCCTTTCTGCCTGCCTTTCTGCCCACCCTTTCTGCCCTTTCTGCCCTTTCTTTCTGCCCTTTCCTTCTGCTCTTTCTCCCCTTTCTTTCTGCCCTTTCTTTCTGTCCATCCCGCCCTTTCTGCCCTTCCGCCCTATCCGCCCTTTCCTCCCTTTCCGCCCTTTCCGCCCTTCCGCCCTATCCGCCCTTTCCGCCCTTCCGCCCTATCCGCCCTTCCGCCCTATCCGCCCTTCCGCCCTTCCGCCCTTTCCGCCCTTTCCGCCCTTCCGCTCTTCCGCCCTTTCCGCTCTTTTGGCCCTTTCGGCCCATTCCGCCCTTCCTTCCTTCCGCCCTTCTGCCCTTCCGCCCTTCCTCCCTTTCCGCCCTTCCGCCCTTCCGCCCATTCCGCCCTTTCCACCCTTCCGCCCTTTCCGCCCTTCCGCCCTTCCGCCCTTTCCGCTCTTCCGCCCTTCCTCCCATTCCGCCCTTCCACCCTATCCGCCCGTCGGCCCTTCCGCCCTTTTCGCCCTTTCCGCCCTGTCGCCCTTCGGCCCTTTCCACCCATCCTGCCCTTCCGCCCTTCCGCCCTTCCGCCCTTTCCGCCCTTTCCGCCCTTCCGCCCTTCCCGCCCTTTCACCCTTTCCTCCCTTTCCGCCCTTTCCGCCCTTCCACCCTTTCGCCCTTTCCGCCCTTTCCACCCTTCCGCCCTTTCCACCCTTTCCGCCCTTTCCGCCCTTCCTCCCTTCCGCCCTTCAGCCCTTCCGACCTTCCTCCCTTTCCGCCCTTTCGCCCTTCCGCCCTTTCCGCCCTTCCGCCCTTTCCACCCTTTCCGCCCTTTCCGCCCTTCCGCCCTTTCCGCCCTTCCTCCCTTTCCGCCCTTTCTGCCCTTTCGCCCTTCCGCCCTTCCGCCCTTTCCGCCCTTTCCACCCTGTCCGCGCTTTCGCCCTTCCGCCCTTTCTGCCCATTCTGCCCTTCCTGCCCTTTCCGCCCTTTCCGCCCTTTCCGCCCTTCCTCCCTTCCGCCCTTCCGCCCTTCCGACCTTCCTCCCTTTCCGCCCTTTCGCCCTTCCGCCCTTTCCGCCCTTCCGCCCTTTCCACCCTTTCCACCCTTTCCGCCCTTCCGCCCTTTCCGCCCTTCCACCCTTTCCGCCCTTTCGCCCTTTCGCCCTTCCGCCCTTCCGCCCTATCCGCCCTTTCCGCCCTTCCGCCCTTTCCACCCTTTCCGCCCTTTCTGCCCTTCCGCCCTTTCTGCCCATTCTGCCCTTCCTGCCCTTTCCGCCCTTCCGCCCTTCCGCCCTTTCCGCCCTTTCACCCTTCCGCCCTTTCCGCCCTTCCGCCCTTCCGCCCTTTCTGCACTTTTTGCCCTTCCTGCCCTTCCTGCCCTTTCCGCCCTTTCTGCCCTTCCGCCCTTCCGCCCTTTCCGCCCTTTCTGCCCTTTCCGCCCGCCCTGCCCACCCTGCCCTTTCTGCCCGCCCTGCCCTTTCTGCCCTTTCTGCCCGCCCTTTCTGCCCTTCCTGCCCGCCCTTCCCGCCCGCCCTTCCCGCCCTTCCCGCCCTTTCCGCCCTTCCTGCCCGCCCTGCCCGCCCTGCCTTTTCTGCCCGCCCTTCCCGCCCTGCCCTTTCTGCCCGCCCATTCTGCCCGCCCTTTCTGCCCTTCCTTCCTGCCCTTCCTTTCTGCCCTTCCTGCCCTTCCTGCCCGCCCTTCCCGCCCGCCCTGCCCTTTCTGCCTGCCCTTTCTGCCCGCCCTGCCCGCCCTGCCTTTTCTGCCCGCCCTGCCCGCCCTGCCCTTTCTGCCCGCCCTCCCACCCTGCCTTTTCTGCCCGCCCTGCCCGTCCTGCCCGCCCTGCCTGCCCTTTCTGCCCGCCCTTTCTGCCCTTTCTGCCTGCCCTTTCTGCCCTTTCTCCCTGCCCTTTCTGCCTGCCCTTTCTGCCCTTTCTTTCTGCCCTTTCTGCCCTTTCTGCCCGCCCGCCCTTCCTGCCCACCCTTTCTGCCCTCCCTGCCCGCCCTTTCTGCCCGCCCGCCCTTCCTCCCCGCCCTTTCTGCCCTCCCTGCCCGCCCTATCTGCCCTCCCTGCCCGCCCTGCCCTTTCCACCCCTGCACCCCTCCGCCCCTCCCCCTCCGCCCCTCCGCCCTCTGCCCTCCTCCCTTTCCGCCCCTCTGCCCTTCCGTCCCTCCGGCCTTCCGCCCTCCGCCCCTCCACCCCTCTGCCCCTCTGCCCTTCCACCCTTTCCGCTCCTCCGCACTTCTGCCCTTCCGCCGCGTTCCCCTCCCCCCTTCCGCCCTTCCATCCTTTCCGACCCTCCGCCCCTCTGCCCTTCCGCCCTTCCTCCCCTCCGCCCTTTCCACCTCTCCGCACCTCCGCCGTTCCGCCATTCCACCCCTCCGCCCTTTCGGCCCTTCTGCCCTTCTGCCCCTTCCGCCCCTCCGCCCCTCCGCACTTTCGCCCTTTCGGCCCCTGCACCCTTCTGCCCCTGCGCACTTTCAGCCCTTCCGCCATTCCGCCCTTCCACAGAGGGGCGGAGGGGCGGAGGGCGGAGGGGCGGAGGGGGTGCAGATGCGAAAGGGCGTAGGGGCGGAAGGGCGGAGGGGCAGGGGGCGGAGGGGCAGAAGGGCGGAAGGGCGGAAAGGGTGGAAAGGGTGGAAAGGGTGGAAGGGCGGAAGGGGCGGAAGGGGCGGAAGGGGCGGAAGGGCGGAAGGTTCTGCTGAAGAGCTTCTCCAAAGCGTTGCAGTACAGCAAGAGTGGGCAGGGCACTGAGCACCATCACTGTGTGCTGACCAGTCATCAGCCTCTCCACCTAACAGTCTCATAATTCTTCTCTTCCTTCCTATTTTCAGGGAGTCAGAATTATTGGTCTTGGGACCTTCGGTGCTGTCACTGAACAAGTTGGTGGTGGGAAGCGTGATCTTCTGACTGTTCGCAGACCCGTGTTCCATCTTTCAAAGCATATTGCAGAGGTTCTCGGCCTCACCAATGATAAGGCCTATGTTCCCGGTAGGAAGACAGCCTGACCCTTTGGCTTCTCCTTGGGACATCTTTGGGATGTGCACAAGTGCTGTTCAGATGTGACTGGTAGAAATTTAGAATTCCTCCACCAGGTCCTGAAAACAGCTTCAACTTTTTTTATTATTATTATTATCATGACATCCTAATGCACAATACAGTTATACTCCCTCTCTCTCTGACTTGCTTTAACAGCTGGCTACATGCCCAATGTCCTGGGGATTCCTCTTGTGCTCAGATCTAGTTAAAAACTTTGGTCCATGTTTCTTGCCACACCGGACCTTGTCAAGGCAAACACCAGCATTCATGCTGCCCCTTGCATTCTCCTTCTGCTTAGAAGTGAGCCAGATGTAGAGAGCTTTAAGAGAGAGATGGGGACCATAGTGTGCCTGAAAACCCCTCAGAGGCCAGCTTTGCTGTGATTGCTGGTCAGCGCTGCCAGCACTGCAGATGTAGTGGACATGGGTGAGGCCTGTGGGGCAGCAGGAGCTGAGAGCTGTGTTTGGAGTTGGCCTTTCTTTTCAAAGGATGCCATCTTCTCTGTGATGGCAACATTAGTCTGGCTGCTCTCAGGGACAGGCCTCTGGTGGCAAAAGCAGGGATGGTTGCTGTGCACTTCTGAGGGTGCTGTGGGTGGCCTGAAAGAACGGAAGGGCTGTAGCGCAGTACTTGTGTTTTCCTTCTTCCTTGTATTCATGTGATGTGGCGCAGCTAAATCTCTCCCAGCCTGGAATATACTGAATGATCCAGCCTTCATCTTCTACAGAGTTATGACTTAGTGATGCACATGGCACAGAGCCCACCTGCATCTCCACTGCTATGGGGGGGTTGAAGCTGTAGGGTCTCTGGGAATATCCTGTCTATCTCTCGCTCCTCCTGTCGGATGCCACACGGCCTGCTTACTTCCTCCCGTAACTCCGTTACCTGGCGAACTCATCAACAGCAGCATGTCTTCTGCAGAAAAGATGACTGTCATCCCCAGTCTCATGGAGAGATCCTTGGCTCTTTCTGCAGCCCAAGACCTGCAGAGCTGCATCCTGCAAAAGCTGAATGGGGCTGAACAGCTGGTAGAAGCGCTTCTTGGGGTAAGTTTTCCATTTCTCCAGTTCTCCTTCTTGTTCTTTTGAAATCCTAGCAAAGTGCAAGTGGATGCATTTCTACTGGCCTGCCATGACCTCTCTGCTCCCAGGGACAGTCCTGACCTAGAGTAATGCCACCTCCCTGGACTGTTCTTTTCTAGCGTTCAGAGGACTTGGTGACATAGAAGACCCTGGGAATTTCTGTAGTGGGTCAAACCAAAGTTTCCTCCAGCCCAGGATCCCCTTCCCATGTGCTCATGGAAAATTTCAAAGAAAAGATCACACCTATTGTGTGTTTTGCCCTGAGACTTCCCTTCTTCCAGAAAACCAGGGTTTAGTGCCTCTCTGTTTCAGGGTCATATTTGAATCCATGCCTGGAAGCCGAAGAACAGGCAGACCAAAGCCCAGATTGGAGCACACCCCTTTTGCTGCTGTCACTGTGTTGGTCTAGTTGTGCTGAGCAGCTCTTCCCAGTGCCCCGGGAGCCACAGCGGCACAAAGACAGGCTTTTCCTGATGTGTGCACCCACATGCTGCTAGTGGTGGCCACAGTGAGAGAATGGCCACTGGTGTCACAGAGAGAATCATTCCAGTCCAATGCCCTTTGCCAGGTCTCTAGTGCAAGCGTGTCCTTCAGCCTGGGCTCTCAGGGGCAAGTGAGATGTGAAAGCAGTCTGAGCTAAGCTCCTCAAGGGCTAAGCCAGAGATGCAAGAAGGCTGTAGGCCAGCGCTGGTTCGCAGCTCTGTCTCTTCCTTCTGTCTTAGTGCGTGGTGTCTTTTCAGGCTGTTGTGTGGGCCAGGGCCTTTTCTCCAGCCTTTGTTCCAGTGGGTCCCAGAGCAGGACCCTCAGCTGCCCCATGAACACACTCCAGAGGGTTGTCCCTCCCAGCTGTTAGCTGCTGTGCAAAAGGAAAGGAAGGGCTGTGTCACTTTTTTCTTCCATGCTGCTGAGGCACCCGTTGGAATGTTAGGAGAGACTGTGGGGTTAACCCCACATCTGAGCCCTTTGTTCTCACCTCAGAAGGCATCAGTTCAAGGCAGCAGAAAAATGCAGCAAGCAGGAACCCCAGCTAGTGAAATGCCTTCTCTTGTACTTACCTCCATCAGCTGCTGCATTAGGAAGCACCTGGTCTCCAGGCTGAGTCTCTGGCTTCTCAGCCTTGCAGGGGTTATTACCCTTTCTCATGTATTCCCCTCCAGCTGCTAACTGAGGGGCTGCTGTGAGGAACCGAGTTCTTTGTTTCATCATTTCAGAGAGGCAGCTTCTTCTCTGAGCAGCGGAAGTGTTTGCTGCTCTTGTGAGCACCAAGATAATTTTCTTGGCATCATCTCACATGTTTCTCTCCCCTTTGCAGATGCCAGAGATGAGGGAGTCAGTCCTCTCAGGCAGCAAAACTGCTGCTTCTCAGACCCTTTCTGGTCATGCCATTGTCTTTGCAGAGTGAGTATGGCGCTGGCTCCCTGCCCCTGGCTCCCACAGGAGATGGGAGATGGTCTCCAACGGCAACGCAGAGGATCTGGGTTAAAACGAGCTTTCTCACAGGAAGGACAGGGAAGTCCTAGCACAGCCTGATGAGGAAGCTAATGACCCTCCAAGCACTGGAGGTCTTCATTATGTCCTTCAGCTGCCTCATACAGTCCTCCAGCATCTGGCATATTCTGCATATTCTGCTTTGGAGAAGGAGGGACTTCACAGTAGCTCTCATGTGACCGTGTGTCCCCATTATTAACAGGAGGTGCAAAGGACGCTTTGGTGCCCTCCCTTCAGACTGTTGTGTTGTTGCTGTTTCCAGGTACAAGCTTGAGACTGCACCTAGAATTCCACCTCTGAGGCCTGTGGCACCTGTGAAGCCCACCCAGGAACGGGAGAGGGGAAAAGCTGACACAGCAGTGGCAAGAAAGGTAATGAAACAGCTGCTTCCTGGCAGGGGTTTGTGCCTTCTCCTTCTGTGCTCATTGGTAGGGCACTGGAGCCAGGGCCAGAGTGTGATAGCTTGGGTAGCATGAGGCACTAGAGGTGACACTGCTTACCCAGTATGGGTTCCCCATGAGGGGACAAGACCTCTGGGCAGCCCAATACTCCCACCTGCAGTTGATGCCTCCCAGTTAAACTTTCCCACAGGATTCCGTGCCCTAGCGTGTGCTGCAAACTGCTCTTCTGTTTGAGGATTTGATGCAGAAGGGATTCAAAGGTGAGGACAATCCTTGGGCAGTGTGAATCAGAGATTGTGCCTAGAGCTGTAGGTAATGGTGGGTGTGGGTGCAAGGTGGGGTCACCGCCCTAGCCCCAGGCAGGGACAGATACACAAATACAATGCACACAAGGATCCTTAGAAGGCGTTTACTACCTCTGTGTCTATGCGGGCGTTCCCCAGTGTTATCCCCCATGGAGGCAATAAGAAGACAAGACGGGAGAACTGCTGGCACTGCTGAGCGTTTGTCCATTGCGAGGAACCTGGGGAGGGGGAACTAATAGGCTTTTATGCAACAGGCGCATGCGCAGTAAGCAGAATTACATTATGCTCATGAAATGGTTGTGTGATATCATAACTGCTAAAGCATGTCAAGCTAGGGGTTGTAACAGAGAAGATGTGCAAGACAGGTTGCACTGTTTCTTTTTCCTCCTGGGACAGTCTGCCTAGTTCCCATTGCCTGTCTCCTTGACATTCTTCCGCATTACTGCATACATTCCACCCCCGAGATGAGGTACTAGTCACAGGCTGTCCCAATCTTTATGAGGGTGTGATGGGTGTGGACAAGGGGTTTTACAGAGAAATGATGCTATAACATAACATAAAACAAGGCCAAAAAGAAACAGAAGCCCTCCTTGGATTAGGTGGCGTAAGCACCCGGTTAGAGAACTGAACCAGTTGGCTAGCCGTGCTTCGCCATCATTCTGGCAAATGTGTTGAATAATATCTTGCAGATGATTGATGTTAGTTTCAATAGATGCTGATTCATCAGTTATGTTGAAGCAACACATGCCAGCAAAATCATGGCAACCATGGTTATGTTGGAGCAGAACGTAGTCAATTAGTAATCGATTTTGCAAAATGCTTTGTCGTATTGCACCGAAGTATTTGTTTCAAGAGGCGATGGCTTTAGATGTCCAATTTAGTCCTTAACCTAAAGCACAAGCGACATGTTCTACTTGTTTATAATTAGGGGTTACCACCCCCGGGACACCAGTTAGGCTCAGTAACAATCCTGGAGCCTCTCCATGAGAAAACAGATTCATGTGGGGGTCACATGGGGCATGCAAAACATGCCGTGGCTTTCTCTTTTGTTCTGTCATAAAAGGGAGGATGCTTAGCGTAATAGCGCAAGGGCCACCGGTGGTATTGGCTGGCACATAAGTGTAAGCAGTGGTGCCACATAAAAAGGAACCACCCTAAAGGTTATATGCATGGTACTATTACATTTCAATTGCATATTGGTCATATCATACTTTGGTATGGTAGCATGGACAAAGCAAAAACATAAATCTGCTTTGGACACTTTGGCAATCTGAAATGAATACGTCCAAGGTGTTAATTTAGTAGAGGCTGTTCCCAGATCGTATAAATTCAAGGGGATGAGTTGGATATCAAAATTTCTCAAGAATGTATAATTTTGTAATATTTGAAGGGAGGTTAGTATTCCTATATAACATGTGGTTAGTACCTCATCGAGAGACCATCCACCCGCAATACAAAAGGCAGATAAGTTAGACAAATGCTGAGCTAGCCAGATCCATGTATTTATATGTGGTACGGGATGATTCTGCAAGTCGATCACGTTTGTTGGGGAGCACAGGATGCAGCATACCAGCAATACTTCACAAATGCCGAGGGGATAATCTGTTAGCAGGGAGCTAAAAAGGTGTTGTATCGCCATCAGGGAGCACTAGGACCGTTGCTCCTGGCCCGTCTGCCAGGATGGTACCAGGTCGTTTTTCCTTGTGAGGATTTAATATCCACACATTAGCTAAGGAATGTGTTGAAGGTGTTTGCTGAATTTGAGATACTCCAGCATTACGGACTAAAATTCTTCGCAGTATCGGTTTTCCTTGTGAAATATTTACTGGCGCAGATGCAGATACCTGGAACAATAAATCTGGAGAGTAAGTTAGTAGAAGTGGGGTTATTTGAACAGATACCAAAGGTGTGAATAGCCATACATGCTGCGATGGACAATCGAGCTGCAAGCGTAGGCTTGTATTTTTCTGCTTGGCAATTAATAACGATTTGGGTGCATAGAATTCTACTTCTCGTGAGGCAAGCACGTGGGGGGCAACCCCTCCTTCCATAGCTGATATTCGGCGGGGGGGGGGGGGGTGCCAATGTTGGTTTAATCTGCACTCGTTCATAGGGAGTAAGTACTCCCACACATCTGTTGTTAAGCATGAATAGTGCCTGGGGCAATACACTTGCCCATCGCTTTAATGTCTGTGTTGGGGTGAGTTTTCGAACTTGCTCTTTCAGTAAACCATTCATTCTTTGTATTAGTCCACTAGCTTGGGGATGGTATGGGATGTGTAAAATCCAGGTGATCCCCATATCCTTTGCCCATTTCTGCACTACATGTCCTGCAAAGTGGGTACCTTGCTCACGCTGTATTTCTTTAGGTATCCCATTGGTACATATCAGTTGCTCTAAACCTCCTACAGTGGCAGATTGATTTGCCTGAGAGGTGGGATACGTACACATCAGACTTGTGCAGGTGTCTACGGCAGTCAGAATATAGTTTTGTCCCTGTGAAGGGGGCAATGGGCCTATACAGAACTGTAACTTCCCATTCAAAACATTGTCCTTCATAGGGTGTAAATAGCTCAGAGTGTGTTGGACCACCACTTCCTTGCACAAATCGAAAGCCTGCTGGTGCTCTTTGGTCCACTGGCACTGACTGCTTTTCTTTGTTAAATGCTGCAAGGGCCACATCAAGTATGCTAAATGAGGTAGCCTGCTGGTGGCCCAACCACTTTCCCGTGCAGTGGAACAAAGCTCTGCCTTCCTCTTGCTCTGCCCCTGCTGCCCTCGTTTCTCCCTTTGTGGTGGCCATTGGCGTTGCGTCAGGAGCTTTCTGAGGAGGCTGCATCAGCTTCAGCAGTGCTGAGACAAAGCCCAAGCTGTGCTGTGCTTTTGGGGTGGAGAAAACCCTGCCTTTCTGGAGCTCTCAGGTTGGGAGAGCCAGCAGAAGAGCCCCTTTGCACCATTCGGTAGGCTCAGCAGAGTTGAGTTGCTGGCCTGCAGACGGAGCTGGCTATCCCTGCTTTCTCCTGAGGCGAGTCCAAGGACCACTGTAGGAGCACTAGTCTTCTGCTCAGCTACAGCCATGCCTGTGCCCGGCCATGGACACCTGGCCCATGGCCAGACCTCTTGGCCTCACCCGGGACCTACCTGCTGATCACTGGACTGTGTCTGACCCCAGGCACCCTCGTCAGACCTCATGCTGACCTTGACCTGTGCATTGGTTTCCCGGCTTGACCTCGGACCTGTCTCATCACCACGAGCACGCCCGAGGATCTGGACTCTTGCTTGAACCGGGCTGCCATCTTTGGGCCTGCCTTGCTCACCTCATGTGGCTGCTGTGGGATGGGGCCCTGGCTGGTGACGTCGCTGCCATGGCAGCCGTGGGACTGTGTGTGGCTTCCAGCTCCCAGGAGCAGCTGAGGGAGCAGCTGGCCCTTGCTGCGCCCTGGCAATGTCCAAGCTAGAGTGAGAGAATGGGCCTGCACCTATCAAGGTCAGTCTCCTGAGAAGAGACTAGTCATGCCCAAGAAGCTGTCTTGTCTGACTCTTGCAGAGTTGTGCAAGCAGCTGCTGAACAAGGTGGCATGCACACAAGAAGACAGTGGGGTATGTGCGAGGCCTCAGAAAATTCCTGCCGAGCTGCGAGGGGGGCTGAGTGCTAGGTTTAGTAGAGAGGCTGACTGCAGTGAACCAAGCCTATGCCAACCCTTCCCAGCGCTGCTCAAGACGCTTGGACATGGCAGCTTTCCTACAGACTCCAAGTCCAGAAAGTGCTGCAGCCTTTGCACTTCCAGAGCCTTGCTAACTACCATTTCCTTTCCTTGCTGCTATCAAGGCAAAAACAGACAGACAACCAAACAGACGCCGAAATGTTGCTCCCAAAGGCGTTCTCAATGAGCCAGGTGAACCTCCTCGTCTGTGCTTGGCCAGGTCGGTTGAGACAACAGCTTCTCCATCCCTGGTCACCTGCACTGGCCTCGGAGACTTTCATGGCAATGCTGACTTGGAGTTCCACCCCACGCAGGCAGCTTAGCCCACATCTGGCTGTGCCCTAACTTTGTCTTGCACAAGCCTGCTCCCAGTTGGTCAGTCAGAAATGGCTTGCTTCAGGAGTCTATTCAAGAGATGAGGTTTAGAGGCCGGCGTTTGGGAAAATCCTAGGCACATGTGATTCAAACTGCACACGCCAACAGCTGGAAGGCCTGGCAGCAGCCGTCTCAGGGCATGGTCTTAGTGTTGACAGCCACAGGAAGCACTGTGTAACCTTCCAGAGGTTGTGCTTCTGCTGAAGATGTGTTTAGAAGAGAGAGCCCTTCTTTGCTGCACCTGCTGCTGTTCTGTGCCTGCAAAAGTCCGGCTAGGGCCCTGGCCCTGATGCTGTGAGGCAGGGCGGAAGATGGGCCTGCACCCGTGGCCCGGGGCCACGCTCTGGTGCCCAGAACAACTGAGCTCGCCCCTCCCCTCCAACACCCCCACCTCCACCTGCCAGCAGGTCACTGCTGCCCAGCTGCTGGCACTGTGCCCAGCTCTGCCAAGCTCCCCGGCTGCTTGTGGAGCTGCGAGAGAAGCCCCTTCCCAAAGGCAGCATGTGACTGGACTCCTGCCCTTTCTGCGGTGACAGGGGCAGCCTGCTGCACAGGGACACAGAGCAAGGAGCCCAGCAGGCTTTCGTGGCCACGCCCAGTGTGCAGCCACGCAAGGACAGGACCAGCTGCCCTGGCGTCCTGGGCACAGGGACCGCACGAGGGCTGGCACCCCAGGGACCTTGCGCCGCGCGCCGATGCTGGGCCAGCAGGCAGCTGGCAGGGGAGGCTGCGGCGGGGCCCCGGGGCCCCGATGTCACAGTGCTGTCCCCCGGCAACGCAGTCACAATGCCCCGGGGCAGCATAAGAGGCGCAGCCTCCCGGGCCCCCTGCCAGAGCACAGAGCTGCCTGCAGCCAAGGGCTCTCGGCAGGCTCTCGGCAGGCTCTCCTTGGGCACCAGCGCAGCCCTGCGAGGGCAGCAGGGCTATCGATGGCTTCCGAGCGGGGCATTATCGCAGGACATGCGGGGGCACCAGTGCCTGCACCTCCGGCCACCCAACGATGGAAGCACTCAGCAGCTGCACCTCCATTTGGTACGGAGACCTCCTCCTGGCCTTCCTCTGACCGTCCTTCCAGCCCTTGCTTTGCACCTTCTCTGCCCGGCTTTGGTGCTGAGACAACTCCCTGCTCTGCCTCGTGGGCTCGTCGAGTGCCTGTGTCTGCCGCTCCGCTCCCTAACGCTGCCTAAACAGGGCCTGAAGAAAACCAGGATGGAGAAGACAGGCACGGTGAGACCCTAGGATGCCTCTTTGCCAAGGAGAGCGAGAGAAGGGGCCTAGCAAAGAGAGGTGCACCACTCTGCCGCCTCCTCAGGCCACGAGGGAGACATGAGAGCCCCAAAGCACTCGTGATCTCTCTGGCCCCACTGGCCTGCACTTCCCACTGGCAAGAGACTGCAGGGAACTGAGTAGCCTGCTGGTGACCCAGCCACTTTCCCGTGCAGTGGAACAAAGCTCTGCCTTCCTCTTGCTCTGCCCCTGTTGCCCTCGTTTCTCCCTTTGTGGTGGCCATTGGCGTTGCGTCAGGAGCTTTCTGAGGAGGCTGCGTCAGCTTCAGCAGTGCTGAGACAAAGCCCGAGCTGTGCTGTGCTTTTGGGGTGGAGAAAACCCTGCCTTTCTGGAGCTCCCAGACTGGCTGTGTTCTGCATTGTGCTGGCTCAGGGGGTGCTGCTAGGTGTTTGGAGCTGTCGTCTGAGAGCTTGTGGTGGCCTCAGGCATCTGGTGCTTGTCAGGCCCTCAAGGGGCATGGTGGAAATTGTCTTGGGGCTGCTCCATCTTGGGAGCTGTGGCAGCAGCATTTGCAGGAGAGGTCAGCGGGGAGGGACATGCTGAGGTTGAAGTGTGCGGTACTGTGTTGTGGTGCTAGTGCAGAGCTTGGAGGCAGTGCACTGCGCAGGGCTCCAGGAAGACTGGTTGGGCATTTGCAGGAGCTGTGCGGGATTTGACTGTGGAGCGCTTCCTTCCTCCAGCTAACAGGAGGGGGACAAGCCAGCAAATCCGAGAGGCTGCCTGTGCCTGCGTGTCTCTCCAAATCCTGCTCTTCCAGCGGGCTTGCCTGCTGAGGGTCACACAGGGCTATTGTGCGCTTCCAGCTGCCCGGGGAGAGCTCCATTCCACTGCTCTCCCGGAGAGGGAAATGCAGCTCTTCCATAGCCTGCAAAAAGATAGCAGCCCTCTCATTCTTTTGGAAGCCATTTCCTGGCCATTGTTGCCACCACTGGAATGCAGCTTCCAGTGCACAGGAATCTGCTAGCTCCTTGCAGGACTCAATCTGGTGGCAGGAGTCAGCAAGGGGTATTGTGATGCGTGTTGTGAGGCAGTGTTCTGTGTGTGCTTTCAGTCAAATGACCTCGAGCAGTTCTTAATGCTCGTGGCATGTGGCCACGACCTGGCCTGTGGCAACAGCCCCGCGTGCAGCACCTTTGCTGGCCTGCTGAGCCAAGTGGCCCTCCGTCCCTGACCTGTGACAGCAGAGATGGGTCTTCGAAAGAGCCTCAGGAAATGGCTCCCTTGGATGAGGAGTGCTGAGAGCCTGATGGAGGTGGGAGGTCCGAGCTCCCTGGCAAAGCCTCGCAGAGCTGCTGGAACTGGGAAGCAGGCGGCCCTTCCCCATCACGGCACCAATGGTCCCCCTGAGGACAAGCGCCTCTCGGAGGTGCCAGTTCTCCTCGCCTGTGCTTGGCGTCTGGCGCCAGCCTGCACCGGTGGGAGGTTGCAGCAGCACGGGCATAGAAGAGGTTGCCTGCTGCTTGTGGGCCGAAAGCCTTCTTTCTTCAGAGGAAGTGCTTCCAGCCTGGTGGGACAAGGACCTGTGCCAGGAAGGGCTTTTGTTGGGGAGCACGTCCTTGTGGGGAGAGAGTGCTGCTGCAGTGGCCAGCACCTGCTCTAAGATTGGGCCTTTGGCTTGTCTGAGCCTCAGCAAGACTGCTGATGCTGTCCCTCTTCTGCCTGGGACGCCTCCAAAGGCGGAGAGAGCAATACCAAGGGACAGCAATGTTTTCACAGGGTTTTCACTCGCCGGAAAGCAGAGGGAGGTCAGCATCTGCCAGCTGCAGGTCTCTTCTAAGCCCCGTCAGCTGAGCTGACCCAAGGAGGCCAAGGCAAGCAGGCTTGAAGGCTTTGTTCCTGGACTCGTGTGGCGCTGCTGGGCACTGCTGGCCTCTGCATGCCTCCTGTGGGAAATGGAAGGGACACCTGCCGCCACGGTCAGCAGCCATTCCTCTGGGAGCGGAGACTGTGCCCAGGCATTTCCTGATGGGAAGGCAAGGGGCTGAATCTCACAGCTGATTCAGCCGTTGCGTAGCCATTGGGTCGTGGAAGAATTTCCCTTGGAAGAGTTCTCTGGAGGTGCTCTGATCCAAGTCATGCTCCGAGCAGCCTGGGATTCCAAGCCGCATGTAGCTGTGGTGCTGCAGAGACTGCACCAACCCCTTGTTTGCAGGAGCAGACCCCCCCACCCCTCGAGATGCCCAAGGGCACCAGGCCTTTTCAGCTGGAGAGGAGTGGGAAAAGTGAACTCGGGGGCCTGCAAAGAACAAGGACAGCCATTCTGGGCAGCTGAAGACCGTTCCAAAGCTCCCCATGCCTATCTGCTTCTGCGGCAGATGCAGCACCCAGGAAATGCAGGGGATGGGATGTGAAGATGTTCCAGGTGGTTATCCGCAGTCTCATACCTCTCCGCCAAAACCTCTGGAGCAGCCGGTGGTTTCCTGCAGGGCCCGGGAAAGACTTTTTTCCCCCCAGCTCTGTCAGGTCTGTGTAAATTCTTTTTGCCCCTCTCTGGAGCCCCTAAGGTGGCTGCAGGCTGAGAGAGGAAAGGGGTGGGGCAGCGCTGGTGTCTCCCGCCCTGGTGGGCGTGAGAAGCCTGCCAGGGCTGGCCGGGAGGCAGGCCTTGCTCACATGCCCAGGGAACAGCCGATCGCCAGCTTTGGGGTCAGGAAGGAATTTTCCCCCAGCACACATTGGCAGCAGTGCCTGGGGGTTTTTCGCCTTCCTCTGGAGCAGTGAGCACGGCCCATTGCCAAGGCTCCTCTGCGCCCTTGCAGGCCAGTGGCTGCCTGCTCTTGCAGCCCCAAGACACCAGCTGTGCCCTGCAGCTCTCAGTCTCTGCCTGCCCTGGGGCACAGTGTGTTTGGAAAGGCTGCAGGCTTGAGGATGCATGCCGTGAGGAGCTGCCCCTTGTCATCTGTGCCTGCATGCACACAATAAAAGCAAAGTGCTGTTCTGCTCTCCTAGGTGTGCTGGTTGTGTGGTGCGTGTCCTGGCTGTGGCCTGAGAGCTTGCTGCTGCAGCTGCGCTGTCAGGAACTGCCGGTCCCCTGCTGCCCACGGGGCTTGTCATCCCCCCTGCCCTGGGGAGTTTGGAGGGTTGGCCTTTGCCCCAGCCCTTCCTGGGGGTGGGTGGGCGGTGGGTGTGTCTCAGCAGCCTGTGTCCAAGGTGTGTTCAGTGCCTGCCTCCTGGCCTGGGGTTAGAGTGGGCCAGGGAGGAGAGTGGCCGGAGCTCTCCTATGGCAGGGCTCGGCCGTCACAGGAGAGGTGGCCCTCCCCTCCTGAAACACATGGTTGTAGATGGGGCCCCAGGCTCTAGAAAAGACACTCTGTGCCTCACTGTCATCCCCTTCCTTTCCTTGTTCGCCTTTTCTCCAAGTGGCCACCAATTTGAAGCCTCACCACGGCCACTGCCTCCTTGCCCTCTCCTGCCCGTCTCTTCTACACCTGTACTGCCACCTCCTCCTCTTGCCCACTCCTAATGCCTGCACCTGCCTCCGCAGCCTGCCACAAACACATCTTCCGCTCCTTTGCTGCATCCTCCTCTGCTCTCCACATCTCCCAGACTTCTTCGAGAACCTCCTCACCTTTCCTTGGGCATCATCCACTGGCTGAGGGCCTTGCTGAGAATGGCCTGCCTGCCAGCTGACATGACAAGAGCAGCTCTGAACATGGGTGTCAGGAAGGGGCACCAGGTGCTGCGAGCCAGCAGAAGAGCCCCTTTGCACCATTCGGTAGGCTCAGCAGAGTTGAGTTGCTGGCCTGCAGACAGAGCTGACTGTTAAAGAATAGCGAACTGAAACTGTCTAGAGGTAGCCACGTAGCACAACTTAGAAATTTAATAGAAAAGGGGATGCCCTTAGCTGAAATTTTGGAAAACTGGAGTAAGATTGATGGTACCAAAAATCTAAGGAAAAAAGGTTGATCCAGCTGTGTCAGGAGGATTGCCCATTCCTGACAAAGGAGGGAAACCCAGCGGAACAGTGGCCACCGCAAGGGACTTTTGATCAGCAGGAACTAACTGTCTTGTGAAATCGTCTAGAAGACAGGTTTCCAAGTCGAATGGATTACTGGTATGTTTGGGAGAACTGGGCATGGGCGTGGGAGCATTTGAGCCAGGAGGGAGGGAGGAAAGAAACCTGCCAAAGGTAATACTTGTGCTAGCAGATACTAGTACCCTGGACTGTGCTCCAAAAGTTTCTGCTCCACCTTATATGCCTGACAATCTCTCTGTCATTACTTCTCCTTCTCCCTCTACTCCACTGGCTGCTGGACTCTATCGTATGATCTCCAACGTGCTGACTAACCCTGCCGCTTTACAGCCAGGGGAAAGGAAGGGGCCAGTCCCCCTCCTCCTGTGCTGCAGGTATTTACTAATCAACCCTGGGACCCTGGTGATCTCACCTTGTGGGGGGGTAAAATGCAGAGATTAAGAAAAGATGCCGAGCGATGTGTCCAGTTATTTTCTAATATATGCACTGGGCACAACCCAAACTGGAGTGATACCCAAATTCTTTTGAGGGAATTACTGCGACCAAATGAACAGGATAAGATAATTAACAAAGATGCAGAAGTAGTGCAGCAAGCCGGGGGAAATAGAAACCTCTGGCTAGCAAATGATCCAGACTGGGATTGTAATAATGCAGGAGATAGAGCTGTGTGTCAAACAGGACTTTGAAGTTCAGTAGAAGCAATTAAAGCATGCAGGGAGTTAGGAGTAAATTGGACTAAAGTGCAAGAATGCAGACAGTGATTAGATGAACACCCCCATGACTTTTGGGGACTTTTGTGGTAAGCCCTGCTAAAATATGGAGGAATGACCCCACAGAACTTTAATGATGCTCTCGCAATGAGTGCTTTTATAGATCAAGCAGCCCCTGATCCACACAAGTATTTTAAAGAGCATATGCCAGGCTGGCAAGGGGAAGGGGAGCGGAAGAACCAGGGGAGATAGATGGAATCAAAGTGAAGGTGGTGTACAATTACGAGTTAATGATGTTTGTCATTATTGCAGGGAACAAGGACACTGGAAGCAGGAATGCCCAGTGAGGCCCCGTGCACTTGGGAATAGAGGGCCCAGCATGAGGCAATCAGACACTAAGAATGAGACCAGGCAATTCCCAGTCAGTCCACAATGAGAGGAAACAGGAGACTCAGAAAATACTGTGGAAATTGGAGTAAATTTATGGGATATAGGTTTGGATTTTGAGGGCCATGTAATGGCAAATATAGAAGGTTTAGAAGTGCCCTTTCTAGTGGATACCGGAGCCAGCCTTTCCCTTTTAAATGTTGAGCCTAAAGGATGCAAGTCATCAGATAAAATAATGCTGCGAGGAGTAATGCGAAGAGGCAAACGAATGTTATCTAAGCCCTTATTGCTCACTATTGGAGGTAAAACAGTGTGGGGATGTTTTATAATTTCCACAGACACGCCCATGTGCCTTCTAGGGAGAGATCTCCTGCAAGCCTTGGATACTCAGATCTCTTTACAGCCGGAAGGGATAAAACTAATAATTATGGGTTCATGTGTTCTGGCTAAGACACCAGAACCAGAGTCAACTAATCTGCAAATTCCAACAGGTTTAGAATCAGTTCCTAAAAAATTATTGAGCTCTTCAGGAATGGATGTGGGACTACTGAAATCAGCTAGTCCAGTCTCGATAAAAACAAAGAGGGGATTGCCTCCCGCAGTTAAGCAATACCCTAGCCCAAAGGAAGCAGAGAAGAGTATCCAAAAACAAATCAATCATTATTTGAAACTGGGTATCCTTAGAGTCTGTGAATCCCTGTACAACACTCCGATTCGGCCAGTTAGAAAGAACAGGCAGGATTCTGATGGTGATCCGGAGTATCAGTTTGTGCAAGACTTAAGGGCTATAAACCAACATGTAGTTGCTCCACACCCAGTAGTTCCTGACCCGTCGACCACATTATTACAGATACCTCGTTGGGCAACTTGTTTTACCGTGATTGATCTAACAGCAGCCTTTTTTAGTATACCGATAGCTGAGGACAGCCAAGATCTCTTTGCTTTCACTTGGAAGGGACAACAATTAACTTGGACAAAGTTGCCACGGGGATTTACTGGGTCTCCGACCATTTTTTCACGTATACTCAAAAATGATCTCACAGATATCGAACTTCCAGGACATTCAGTGTTCATACAATAAATATGTGGATGATTTGTTATCAGCAAGTAAAGATTATGAGGCATGTTTAAAAGACACTATTTCTCTATGTAATGCTCTTGCAGAAAAAGGGTGCCGAGCATCTCTGTCTAAACTTCAGCTGTGTCAACAAGAGGTAAAATATTTGGGTTTTAAAGGAAGGACACAGGTTAATTGTTCCAGAACGAGTAAAGACACTTCTTAATACGCCTCGTCCTGTAACAAAAAAGCAATTTAGGGGATTTTTAGGAGCTGTAGGATTTTGCTGACCATGGGCAGCTGTGTTAAGTTTGTCTAACTGTGTTATGCCTATTACTTAGGATCATATTATACATAAGACTATGGAAAGTAATAGTACGCCTCAAAAAACTTTGAGAACTCTGTTTAAAGTATTAGCAGGGATGCTTCATAAAAACAAAGGGGGGACTGGTAAGGAATAGCAAACTGAAACTGTCTAGAGGTAGCCGCTTAGCACAACTTCTATAAAACTTGCTTAGCATGAGGAGCTAAATTTGCTGGAGCCTTAGGCCGCACTTAGAGAAAATAATGAACTTTTACTTAGTCCAGTAAGAAAAGGGCCTCAGAGCTGGTTCAAGCTAGGAAGATAAGGGAGTTACAAGCAGTCTGCATTCCTGCGTCTCACACTCCGAAAGGGAGGATGGCAAGGCTTTGAAATAAGAGCAGTGCAGGGCATTAGGACTTTGAGGGGCAAAGCCTTAGCTCACTGCTGGGGCAGTGTTAATTGTTATGATTTGTAAGACCCAACAAGAAACAAAGGTACAACTGTCAGCAGAAACTGCAACAGTAAAGATAAGGGAGAAAAACAGCCTGCCTGGGAACAACGATGAGACCCAGTAAGGAGCAAGAGACCCCAGACCTAAAAATTACTCTTGGTCTGAACTACCGCGTGAGGGGTGGGAAACTTAATTTGGAAAAGCTATAATTGCCCAGGGATTTCTTTGTTTGGGGTCCCTCTTCGAAGGCACCCAGCTCGAGCTGTAATTACTGCCTACGCCTCATTAAAATTTAATTATTTAATTTGCTTTGATTTGGCTCTGAACTTTTCTGCGGGAACCTAGGGTCGGGCCCTGTTATGGTGGCCGACAAGCCTAATTTCCATAACAAGGGACATGTACTCTAGGGGCAATAATCCTGAATATTACTGTAACAAAAGAATAGAGTAACAAGTATCAAAAATCATGGCTAAGAACATTCATGAGGAGACAAAAGAGGGTCAATAATCCTGTAGTAGATCAAACTCCTAGGGCTTCATTCATTCGCAAGGTGGCTGCTTCCACAGTTGGGAGTGAGTGAACTTGAAAAAGCAAGAGTAAATATTTCAGCAGTTATTGAGAAAATAGGGAATAAAACCTCTGATGCCATTGCAGCTTTACAAGAAGAGGTTCAAGAAATTGCTAAAATAACCACCCAAAACAGAAGGCCCCTAGATATGTTATTGGCATCTCAGGGAAGAGTATGTACAGTAATAAATACTAGTTGCTGTGTATATGAGGATCAAAGCGGGAGAATTTCTACTGATCTAAATGAAATCTGGAAGCAGACTGAAATCTTACATGGGGTTCAGAAAGATGGTACCTCTTTTGGATTTGAAGAAACATGGAAATGGTTGACTTCCTGGTTCCCTGATGTAAGCTCATGGGTTAAAAAGTGTTTAACAATTTTGGGAATGGTGGTACTAGTTTCTGTACGTGTTTATTTAGTGATTCAATGCATTTCTAGATGTTGTAAAAAGTTAACAAGGGAAAACTCTTAAAAGGGGTGAGACTAATATGAGAATGGTCATATAAGTCTCAGAGGGGGGAATTGTTACAAGACACCCCTGGAAGCTCAGAAAGAATGTTCATGTTGTTTAAGCTAGGCAGATTAGGATAACCTCTATCTCTATCTTCTGAAAAGAAGCATTCTTTAATCAAGGGCATCCTAGAACTGCTAAAGCCCTAAAAGAAGCATTAAATCCAAATGTTTTATTTCTAGGTACGTATTGCCAATCTGGCAAAAGAATTGGAGGTCCATGTATCCCTAACTTAACTGTCCTCATTATACTCTGAAATAAATAAGCGAATGTCTTTCCTGAGTGTGTAATTATTGGCTTATTGCACACCGGGCAACGAATCCGCTTTTCAGACAACATTGGCACCCAGAGAGCCTGGAGAGAGGGAAACCTGCCGTGCTGGGGCCAGCGCCGCAGCACATCCTGGGACAATGCGGCTCCCCAGGAGGAGGCAAAGCCAGTCCAGCCCCTCGGGCCGCGCCAGGCCCAGGCCTCCCCGCCTGGCCAGCACCTCCGGCTGTGGCAGGGCAGGGACCCACCGCCTCCGCGGGGTGCATGGCCGCCCCGGAGAGCCGGGCCTCGGGGCGCTCACGGCACCCCGTCCCAGCAGGCTGGGGCAGCACGGCTGGGGCGCACAGGGCCCGGCTCCCCGGTGCTCCCGGCCCCATGCGCTGCCCCGCCATGGCCACCCCAGCAGGGCTCCAGCCGCCTCCAGGGCCTGGGACTCCCTCCCCCAGGGCAGGCCAGGCCCCGCCCCTGTCGCCTGGCAACGGCACCCTGCTGGCTGCCGGGCACCTGGCTTCCTGCTTCCTGCTTCCTGCTTCCTGCTTCCTGCCCCGCATCGCCTGGCAACCGCACCCCATTGGCTGCAGGGCACGTGGCCTCCTCCCGCCTCCTGCCCCCCCGCCATGTTGCCTGGCAACCGTGGCCCTGCCCCTGCCAAGGGCTGCCCTGGGCTCTCCTGCCCTGCTGATACTGCCATAAACACAAACAAACAAACAAACAGACAAACAAACAAAATCCCTCCTTCTCCCTCCCACTGATTTTACCCCTCCAGTACGGTCTTCCCCGTCGTGCTGGCACTGGCATTTGATCCACTCTGCAGCAAGCTGGACTGGTGGGGAGCTGATCCCAGGTAACAGTGGGTAACTGCCGGTTTTCTGAAAAAGCTGCCTGGGAAGGGAAGGAACCATCTGTTTATGCTTTATGCTTTTTCTAATTCCATTTCCTTCTTCAAGACCAAGGCCCATGATCATGCACGCTGATCAAGTTACAGTTCTGCTTGGCATTTGGCAGCAACGCGGTTTTGGGTCCTATTGCAGGAGGACTGTGCAGCAGCGCTGACATGACACAGTATTTCTCTCCACCCCGACCTTTGGCGCTGCTGCCACAGCAGCAACGCCCTGGCCCGGCCCGGCCCAGCTGCCTGCTCCTGCTGCCCTGGGCAGGGACGGGCCGCTGGAGCTGGTGTGTGGTGGCTGCAGCGATCACCTCCAGGCCGGGGCGCGCAGCCCTCGGCAGGGCTGGCCCCGCGTCCTCCTGGGCCCAGGGTGCCCAGTGCTGGCCCATCCCCAGCAAGGACCCAGCACATGGCGGGTCCAGAGTGGGGACGGGCACATGGCTGCCCTGGGGTGAGCACCTGGCACATGGCTGGCCCTGGCGATGGACACAGACCCATCACAGCCCAGTGACAGTCCCCGGCTGCTGGCAGACGTGTGGCGGGGCTGTTGGCAGCAGTGGGAGATGCTTCACCCTGCAGGGGAGACCCTGGGGGATGCCTTGAGCCCCTGCACTACATTGGGCACAGCACTGTCCTCTCGCTGCGTGGAAATCCATTGCCAAAATCCCTAGGGAGGGGGTCCCCCTGTGACAGCTGCATCTGGAAGGACAGGAGACCTGTTTGAAGAAGGCTGAGGGCTCCTGCAGCTCCTGCTGGGCTCTGGAGAGGCTTCCAGAAACAGCTGTGCTGGAAATGAATCCTTGGACTTTTCCTCAGCTCCCAGTGCCTTGCTGCCTGGGAGACCGGCCACTGCCTCCCGCTCCTTCTTGCTGGATCTCCTTGTACGTCCAGAGCGGCAGAGCAGGCTTTAAGCTCGGGAACACATAGTGGATGTCCCGTGGCAGGATCTCCATGCCCTAATGCCTCTGTTTCAGATCCAGACCCCTCCTGGGTCCACATTAAAGCCCCTGTCCCCACCTCAGCTCTGCAGCTGCTGTCAGGGATGGGGTATGTTTGGGGAGGGGGATGCTGTTAGAATGCGCTTGCACTTGTCATCTCCTAGGTCAGGGATGTGCTGAATGGTTGTGAGTTGGCCCTCCCGGAGCATGACGTGTCTTTCAGTTACTTTCCAGAGACCCTTGCTCCCTGGGGAGGTGTGTGTGCGGCAGCTGGCGCTGAAGGAGGTGGGTCTGCCACCCTGGGCCTGGAAGGTTCTTCCAAAGAGTTTCTCCAAAGCTTCTCCAAAGCTTTCCAGTACAGTAGGAGTGGGCAGGGCACTGAGCACCATCGCTATGTGCTGACTAGTCATCAGCCTCTCCACCTAACAGTCTCATAATTCTTCTCTTCCTTCCTGTTTTCAGGGAGTCAGAATTATTCATCTTGGGACCTTCGGTGCTGTCACTGAACAAGTTGGTGGTGGGAAGCGTGATCTTCTGACTGTTCGCAGACCCGTGTTCCATCTTTCAAAGCATATTGCAGAGGTTCTCGGCCTCACCGATGATAAGGCCTATGTTCCCGGTAGGAAGACAGCCTGACCCTTTGGCTTCTCCTTGGGACATCTTTGGGATGTACACAAGTGCTGTTCAGATGTGACTGGTAGAAATTTAGAATTCCTCCACCAGGTCCTGAAAACAGCTTCAACGTTTTTTTATTATTATTATTATCATGACATCCTAATGCACAATACAGTTATACTCCTTCTCTCTCTGACTTGCTTTAACAGCTGGCTACATGCCCAGTGTCCTGGGGATTCCTCTTGTGCTCAGATCTAGTTAAAAACTTTGGTCCATGTTTCTTGCCACACCAGACCTTGTCAAGGCAAACACCAGCATTCATGCTGCCCCTTGCATTCTCCTTCTGCTTAGAAGTGAGCCAGATGTAGAGAGCTTTAAGAGAGAGATGGGGACCATAGTGTGCCTGAAAACCCCTCAGAGGCCAGCTTTGCTGTGATTGCTGGTCAGTGCTGCCAGCACTGCAGATGTAGTGGACATGGGTGAGGCCTGTGGGGCAGCAGGAGCTGAGAGCTGTGTTTGGAGTTGGCCTTTCTTTTCAAAGGATGCCATCTTCTCTGTGACGGCAACATTAGTCTGGCTGCTCTCAGGGACAGGCCTCTGGTGGCAAAAGCAGGGATGGTTGCTGTGCACTTCTGAGGGTGCTGTGGGTGGCCTGAAAGAACGGAAGGGCTGTAGTGCAGTACTTGTGTTTTCCTTCTTCCTTGTATTCATGTGATGTGGCGCAGCTAAATCTCTCCCAGCCTGGAATATACTGAATGATCCAGCCTTCATCTTCTACAGAGTTATGACTTAGTGATGCACGTGGCACAGTGCCCGCCTGCACCTCCACTGCTATGGGGGGGTTGAGATTCTTGAAGCTGTAGGGTCTCTGGGAATATCCTGTCTATCTCTCGCTCCTCCTGTCAGATGCCACACGGCCTGCTTACTTCCTCCCGTAACTCCTTTACCTGGCGAACTCATCAACAGCAGCACGTCTTCTGCAGAAAAGATGACTGTCATCCCCAGTCTCATGGAGAGATCCTTGGCTCTTTCTGCAGCCCGAGACCTGCAGAGCTGCATCCTGCAAAAGCTGAATAGGGCTGAACAGCTGGTAGAAGCGCTTCTTGGGGTAAGTTTTCCATTTCTCCAGTTCTCCTTCTTGTTCTTTTGAAATCCTAGCAAAGTACAAGTGGATGCATTTCTACTGGCCTGCCATGACCTCTCTGGTCCCAGGGACAGTCCTGACCTAGAGTAATGCCACCTCCCTGGACTGTTCTTTTCTAGCGTTCAGAGGACTTGGTGACATAGAAGACCTGGGAATTTCTGTAGTGGGTCAAACCAAAGTTTCCTCCAGCCCAAGTTCCCCTTCCCATGTGCTCATGGAAAACTTCAAAGAAAAGATCACACCTATTGTGTGTTTTGCCCTGAGACTTCCCTTCTTCCAGAAAACCAGGGTTTAGTGCCTCTCTGTTTCAGGGTCATATTTGAATCCATGCCTGGAAGCCGAAGAACAGGCAGACCAAAGCCCAGATTGGAGCACACCCCTTTTGCTGCTGTCACTGTGTTGGTCTAGTTGTGCTGAGCAGCTCTTCCCAGTGCCCCGGGAGCCACAGCGGCACAAAGACAGGCTTTTCCTGATGTGTGCACCCACATGCTGCTAGTGGTGGCCACACTGAGAGAATGGCCACTGGTGTCACAGAGAGAATCATTCCAGTCCAGTGCCCTTTGCCAGGTCTCTGGTGCAAGCGTGTCCTTCAGCCTGGGCTCTCAGGGGCAAGTGAGATGTGAAAGCAGTCTGAGCTAAACTCCTCAAGGGCTAAGCCAGAGATGCAAGAAGGCTGTAGGCCAGCGCTGGTTCGCAGCTCTGTCTCTTCCTTCTGTCTTAGTGCGTGGTGTCTTTTCAGGCTGTTGTGTGGGCCAGGGCCTTTTCTCCAGCCTTTGTTCCAGTGGGTCCCAGAGCAGGACCCTCAGCTGCCCCATGAACACACACCAGAGGGTTGTCCCTCCCAGCTGTTAGCTGCTGTGCAAAAGGAAAGGAAGGGCTGTGTCACTCTTTTCTTCCATGCTGCTGAGGCACCCATTGGAATGTTAGGAGAGACTGTGAGGTTAACCCCACATCTGAGCCCTTTGTTCTCACCTCAGAAGGCATCAGTTCAAGGCAGCAGAAAAATGCAGCAAGCAGGAACCCCAGCTAGTGAAATGCCTTCTCTTGTACTTACCTCCATCAGCTGCTGCATTAGGAAGCACCTGGTCTCCGGGCTGAGTCTCTGGCTTCTCAGCCTTGCAAAAAGCCTGACAGGGTTATTACCCTTTCTCATGTGTTCCCCTCCAGCTGCTAACTGAGGGGCTGCTGTGAGGAACCGAGTTCTTTGTTTCATCATTTCAGAGAGGCAGCTTCTTCTCTGAGCAGCGGAAGTGTTTGCTGCTCTTGTGAGCACCAAGATAATTTTCTTGGCATCATCTCACATGTTTCTCTCCCCTCTGCAGATGCCAGAGACGAGGGAGTCAGTCCTCTCAGGCAGCAAAACTGCTGCTTCTCAGACCCTTTCTGGTCATGCCATTGTCTTTGCAGAGTGAGTATGGCGCTGGCTCCCTGCCCCTGGCTCCCACAGGAGATGGGAGATGGTCTCCAACGGCAACGCAGAGGATCTGGGTTAAAACGAGCTTTCTCACAGGAAGGACAGGGAAGTCCTGGCACAGCCTGATGAGGAAGCTAATGCCCCTTCAAGCGCTGGAGGTCTTCATTATGTCCTTCAGCTGCCTCATACAGTCCTCCAGCATCTGGCATATTCGGCATATTCTGCTTTGGAGAAGGAGGGACTTCACAGTAGCTCCCATGTGACCGTGTGTCCCCATTATTAACAGGAGGTGCAAAGGACGCTTTGGTGCCCTCCCTTCAGACTGCTGTGTTGTTGCTGTTTCCAGGTACAAGCTTGAGACTGCACCTAGAATTCCACCTCTGAGGCCTGTGGCACCTGTGAAGCCCACCCAGGAACGGGAGAGGGGAAAAGCTGACACAGCAGTGGCAAGAAAGGTAATGAAACAGCTGCTTCCAGGCAGGGGTTTGTGCCTTCTCCTTCTGTGCTCATTGGTAGGGCACTGGAGCCAGGGCCGGAGTGTGATAGCTTGGGCAGCATGAGGCACTAGAGGTGACACTGCTTACCCAGTATGGGTTCCCCATGAGGGGACAAGACCTCTGGGCAGCCCAATACTCCCGCCTGCAGTTGATACCTCCGAGTTAAACTTTCCCACAGGATTCCGTGCCCTAGCATGTGCTGCAAACTGCTCTTCTGTTTGAGGATTTGATGCAGAAGGGAGTCAAATGTGAGGACAATCCTTGGGCAGTGTGAATCAGAGATTGTGCCTAGAGCTGTAGGTAATGGTGGGTGTGGGTGCAAGGTGGGGTCACCGCCCTAGCCCCAGGCAGGGGCAGATACACAAATACAATGCACACAAGGATCCTTAGAAGGCGTTTACTACTTCTATGTCTATGCGGGCGTTCCCCAGTGTTATCCCCCATGGAGGCAATAAGAAGACGGGAGAATTGCTGGCACTGCTGAGCGTTTGTCCATAGCGAGGAACCCGGGGAGGGGGAACTAATAGGCTTTTATGCAACAGGCGCATGCGCAGTAAGCAGAATTACATTATGCTCATGAAATGGTTGTGTGATATCATAACTGCTAAAGCATGTCAAGCTAGGGGTTGTAACAGAGAAGATGTGCAAGACAGGTTACACTGTTTCTTTTTCCTCCTGGGACAGTCTGCCTAGTTCCCATTGCCTGTCTCCTTGACATTCTTCTGCATTACTCCATATATTCCACCCCCGAGATGAAGTACTAGTCACAGGCTGTCCCAGTCTTTATGAGGGTGTGATGGGTGTGGACAAGGGATTTTACAGAGAAATGATGCTATAACATAACATAAAACAAGGCCAAAAAGAAACAGAAGCCCTCCTTGGATTAGGTGGCCTAAGCACCCGGTTAGAGAACTGAACCAGTTGGCTAGCCGTGCTTTGCCATCATTTTGGCAAATGTGTTGAATAATATCTTGCAGATGATAGTTGCAATAGATGCTGATTCATCAGTTATGTTGAAGCAACACATGCCAGCAAAATCATGGCAACCATGGTTATGTTTGGAGCAGAACGTAGTCAATTAGTAATTGATTTTGCAGAGTGCTTTGTCATATTGCACTTAAGTCTTTGTTTCAAGAGGCGATGGCTTTAGATGTCCAATTTAGTCCTTAACACAAGCGACATATTCTACTTGTTTATAATTAGGGGTTACCACCCCGGGACACCAGTTAGGCTCAGTAACAATCCTGGAGCCTCTCCACGAGAAAGCAGATTCATGTGTGGGTCACATGGGGCATGCAAAACATGCCGTAGCTTTCTCTTTTATTCTGTCATAAAAGGGAGGATGCTTAGCGTAATAGCGCAAGGGCCACCGGTGGTATTGGCTGGCACATAAGTGTAAGCAGTGGTGCTGCATAAAAGGAACCACCCTAAAGGTTATATTCATAGTACTGTTACATTTCAATTGCATATTGGTCATATCATACTTTGGTATGGTAGCATGGACAAAGCAAAAACATAAATCTGCTTTGGACACATTGGCAATCTGAAATGAATATGTCCAAGGTGTTAGTTTAGTAGAGGCTGTTCCCAGATCGTATAAATTCAAGGGGGTGAGTTGGATATCAAAATTTCTCAAGAATGTATAATTTTGTAATATTTGAAGGGAGGTTAGTATTCCTATATAACATGTGGTTAGTACCTCATCGAGAGACCATCCACCCGCAATACAAAAGGCAGATAAGTTAGCCAAACACTGAGCTAGCCAGATGCATGTATTTATATGTGGTACGGGATGATTCTGCAAGTCGATCGCATTTGTTGGGGAGCACAGGATGCAGCATACCAGCAATACTTCACAAATGCCGAGGGGATAACCTGTTAGCAGGGAGATAAAAAGGTATTGTATTGCCATCAGGGAGCACTAGGACCGTTGCTCCTGGCCCGTCTGCCAGGATGGTACCAGGTCATATTTCCTTGTGAGGATTTAATATCTACACGTTAGCTAAGGAATGTGTTGAAGGTGTTTGCTGAATTTGAGGTACTCCAGCATTACGGACTAAAATTCTTCGCAGTATGGGTTTTCCTTGTGAAATATTTACTGGCACAGATGCAGATACCTGGAACGATAAATCTGGAGAGGAAGTTAGTAGAAGTGGGGTTATTTGAATGGATACCAAAGGTGTGAATAGCCATACATGCTGCGATGGACAATCGAGCTGCAAGCGTAGCCTTACATTTTTCTGCTTGGCAATTAATAACGATTTGGGTGCATAGAATTCTACTTCTCATGAGGCAAGCATGTGGGGGGCAACCCCTCCTTCCATAATTGATATTCGGCGGGTGAGTGCCAATGTTGGTTTAATCTGCACTCGTTCATAGGGAGTAAGTACTCCCACACATCTATTGTTAAGCAGGAATAGTGCCTGGGGCAATACACTTGCCCATCGCTTTAATATCTGTGTTGGGGTGAGTTTTCGAACTTGCTCTTTCAGTAAACCATTCATTCTTTGTATTAGTCCACTAGCTTGGGGATGGTATGGGATGTGTAAAATCCAGGTGATCCCCATATCCTTTGCCCATTTCTGCACTGCATGTCCTGCAAAGTGGGTACCTTGCTCACGCTGTATTTCTTTAGGTATCCCATTGGTACATATCAGTTGCTCTAAACGTCCTACAGTGGCAGATTGATTCGCCTGAGAGGTGGGATATGTACACATCAGACTTGTGCAGGTGTCTACGGCAGTCAGAATATAGTTTTGTCCCTGTGAAGGGGGCAATGGGCCTATACAGAACTGTAACTTCCCATTCAAAATATTGTCCTTCATAGGGTGTAAATAACTCAGAGTGTGTTGGACCACCGCTTCCTTGCACAAATCGAAAGCCTGCTGGTGCTCTTTTGTGCTTCCAGCTGCCCAGGGAGAGCTCCATTCTACTGCTCTCCCGGAGAGGGAAACGCAGCTCTTCCATAGCCTGCAAAAAGATAGCAGCCCTCTCATTATTTCGGAAGCCATTTCCTGGCCATTGTTGCCACCACTGGAATGCAGCTTCCAGTGCACAGGAATCTGCTGGCTCCTTGCAGGACTCAATCTGGTGGCAGGAGTCAGCAAGGGGTATTCTGATGTGTGTTGTGAGGCAGTGTTCTGTGTGTGCTTTCAGTCAAATGACCTCGAGCAGTTCTTGATGCTCGTGGCATGTGGCCACGACCTGGACGTCGCTGCCATGGCAGCCGTGGGACTGTGTTTGGCTTCCAGCTCCCAGGAGCAGCTGAGGGAGCAGCTGGCCCTTGCTGCGCCCTGGCAATGTCCAAGCTAGAGTGAGAGAATGGGCCTGCACTTCTCAAGGTCAGTCTCCTGAGAAGAGACTAGTCATGCCCAAGAAGATGTCTTGTCTGACTCTTGCAGAGTTGCCCAAGTAGCTGCTGAACAAAGTGGCATGCACACAAGAAGACAGTGGGGTATGTGCGAGGCCTCAGAAAATTCCTGCCGAGCTGCGAGGGGGGCTGGGTGCTAGGTTTAGTAGAGAGGCTGACTGCAGTAAACCAAGCCTATGCCAACCCTTCCCAGCGCTGCTCAAGACGCTTGGAAGTGGCAGCTTTCCTACAGACTCCAAGTCCAGAAAGTGCTGCAGCCTTTGCACTTCCAGAGCCTTGCTAACTACCATTTCCTCTCATTGCTGCTATCAAGGAAAAAACAGACAGATATCCAACCAGACCCTGAAATGTTGCTCACAAAGGCGTTCTCAATTAGCCAGGTGAACCTCCTCGTCTGTGCTTGGCCACGTTGGTTGAGACAACAGCTTCTCCATCCCTGGTCACCTGCATTGGCCTCGGAGACTTTCATGGCAATGCTGACTTGGAGTTCCACCCCACGCTGGCAGCTTAGCCCACATCTGGCTGTGCCCTAACTTTGTCCTGAACAAGCCTGCTCCCAGTTGGTCAGTCAGAAATGGCTTGCTTCAGGAGTCTATTCAAGAGATGAGGTTTAGAGGCCGGCGTTTGGGAAAATCCTAGGCACATGTGATTGAAACTGCACACGCCAACAGCTGGAAGGCCTGGCAGCAGCCGTCTCAGGGCATGGTCTTAGTGTTGACAGCCACAGGAGCCACTGTGTAACCTTCCAGAGGTTGTGCTTCTGCTGAAGATGTGTTTAGAAGAGAGAGCCCTTCTTTGCTGCACCTGCTGCTGTTCTGTGCCTGCAAAAGTCCAGCTAGGGCCCTGGCCCTGATGCTGTGAGGCAGGGCGGAAGATGGGCCTGCACCCGTGGCCCGGGGCCACGCTCTGGTGCCCAGAACAACTGAGCTCGCCCCTCCCCTCCAACACCCCCACCTCCACCTGCCAGCAGGTCACTGCTGCCCAGCTGCTGGCACTGTGCCCAGCTCTGCCAAGCTCCCCGGCTGCTTGTGGAGCTGCGAGAGAAGCCCCTTCCCAAAGGCAGCATGTGAGTGGACTCCTGCCCTTTCTGCGGTGACAGGGGCAGCCTGCTGCACAGGGACACAGAGCAAGGAGCCCAGCAGGCTTTCGTGGCCACGCCCAGTGTGCAGCCACGCAAGGACAGGACCAGGTGGCCTGGCGTCCTGGGCACAGGGACCGCGCGAGGGCTGGCACCCCAGGGACCTTGTGCCGCGCGCCGATGCTGGGCCAGCAGGCAGCTGGCAGGGGAGGCTGCGGCAGGTCCCCGGGGCCCCGATGTCACAGTGCTGTCCCCCGGCAACGCAGTCACAATGCCCCGGGGCAGCATAAGAGGCGCAGCCTCCCGGGCCCCCTGCCAGAGCACAGAGCTGCCTGCAGCCAAGGGCTCTCGGCAGGCTCTCGGCAGGCTCTCCTTGGGCACCAGCGCAGCCCTGCGAGGGCAGCAGGGCTATCGATGGCTTCCGAGCGGGGCATTATCGCAGGACATGCGGGGGCACCAGTGCCTGCACCTCTGGCCACCCAACGATGGAAGCACTCAGCAGCTGCACCTCCATTTGGTACGGAGACCTCCTCCTGGCCTTCCTCTGACCTTCCTTCCAGCCCTTGCTTTGCACCTTCTCTGCCCGGCTTTGGTGCTGAGACAACTCCCTGCTCTGCCTCGCGGGCTCGTCGAGTGCCTGTGTCTGCCGCTCCGCTCCCTAACGCTGCCTAAACACGGCCTGAAGAAAACCAGGATGGAGAAGACAGGCACGGTGAGACCCTAGGATGCCTCTTTGCAAGGAGAGCGAGAGAAGGGGCCTAGCAAAGAGAGGTGCACCACTCTGCCGCCTCCTCAGGCCACGAGGGAGACATGAGAGCCCCAAAGCACTTGCGATCTCTCTGGCCCCACTGGCCTGCACTTCCCACTGGCAAGAGACTGCAGGGAACTGAGCAGCCTGCTGGTGACCCAGCCACTTTCCCGTGCAGTGGAACAAAGCTCTGCCTTCCTCTTGCTCTGCCCCTGTTGCCCTCGTTTCTCCCTTTGTGGTGGCCATTGGCGTTGCGTCAGGAGCTTTCTGAGGAGGCTGCATCAGCTTCAGCAGCGCTGAGACAAAGCCCGAGCTGTCCTGTGCTTTTGGGGTGGAGAAAACCCTGCCTTTCTGGAGCTCCCAGACTGGCTGTGTTCTGCCTTGTGCTGGCTCAGGGTGTTAGTGCTGCTAGGTGTTTGGAGCTGTCGTCTGAGAGCTTGTGGTGGCCTCAGGCATCTGGTGCTTGTCAGGCCCTCAAGGGGCATGGTGGAAATTGTCTTGGGGCTGCTCCATCTTGGGAGCTGTGGCAGCGGCATTTGCAGGAGAGGTCAGCGGGGAGGGACATGCTGAGGTTGAAGTGCACGGTGCTGTGTTCTGGTGCTAGTGCAGAGCTTGGAGGCAGTGCACTGCGCAGGGCTCCAGGAAGACTGGTTGGGCATTTGCAGGAGCTGTGCGGGATTTGACTGTGGAGCGCTTCCTTCCTCCAGCTAACAGGAGGGAGACAAGCCAGCAAATCCGAGAGGCTGCCTGTGCCCGCGTGTCTCTCCAAATCCTGCTCTTCCAGTGGGCTTGCCTGCTGAGGGTCACGCAGGGCTATTTTGCGCTTCCAGCTGCCCAGGGAGAGCTCCATTCCACTGCTCTCCCGGAGAGGGAAATGCAGCTCTTCCATAGCCTGCAAAAAGATAGCAGCCCTCTCATTCTTTTGGAAGCCATTTCCTGGCCATTGTTGCCACCACTGGAATGCAGGTTCCAGTGCACAGGAATCTGCTGGCTCCTTGCAGGACTCAATCTGGTGGCAGGAGTCAGCAAGGGGTATTCTGATGCGTGTGGTGAGGCAGTGTTCTGTGTGTGCTTTCAGTCAAATGACCTCGAGCAGTTCTTAATGCTCGTGGCATGTGGCCACGACCTGGCCTGTGGCAACGGCCCCGCGTGCAGCACCTTTGCTGGCCTGCTGAGCCAAGTGGCCCTCCGTGCCTGACCTGTGACAGCAGAGATGGGTCTTCGAAAGAGCCTCAGGAAATGGCTCCCTTGGATGAGGAGTGCTGAGAGCCTGATGGAGATGGGAGGTCCGAGCTCCCTGGCAAAGCCTCGCAGAGCTGCTGGAACTGGGAAGCAGGCGGCCCTTCCCCATCACGGCACCAATGGTCCCCCTGAGGACAAGCGCCTCTCGGAGGTGCCAGTTCTCCTCGCCTGTGCTTGGCGTCTGGTGCCAGCCTGCACCGGTGGGAGGTTGCAGCAGCACGGGCATAGAAGAGGTTGCCTGCTGATTGTGGACCGAAAGCCTTCTTTCTTCAGAGGCAGTGCTTCCAGCCTGGTGGGACAAGGGCTTGTGCCGGGAAGGGCTTTTGTTGGGGAGCACGTCCTTGGAGGGGAGAGAGTGCTGCTGCAGTGGCCAGCACCTGCTCTAAGATTGGGCCTTTGGCTTGTCTGAGCCTCAGCAAGACTGCTGATGCTGTCCCTCTTCTGCCTGGGACGCCTCCAAAGGCGGAGAGTGCAATACCAAGGGACAGCAATGTTTTCACAGGGTTTTCACTCGCCGGAAAGCAGAGGGAGGTCAGCATCTGCCAGCTGCAGGTCTCTTCTAAGCCCCGTCAGCTGAGCTGACCCAAGGAGGCCAAGGCAAGCAGGCTTGAAGGCTTTGTTCCTGGACTCGTGTGGCGCTGCTGGGCACTGCTGGCCTCTGCATGCCTCCTGTGGGAAATGGAAGGGACACCTGCCGCCACGGTCAGCAGCCATTCCTCTGGGAGCGGAGACTGTGCCCAGGCATTTCCTGATGGGAAGGCAAGGGGCTGAATCTCACAGCTGATTCAGCCGTTGCGTAGCCATTGGGTCGTGGAAGAATTTCCCTTGGAAGAGTTCTCTGGAGGTGCTCTGATCCAAGTCATGCTCCGAGCAGCCTGGGATTCCAAGCCGCATGTAGCTGTGGTGCTGCAGAGACTGCACCAACCCCTTGTTTGCAGGAGCAGACCCCCCCACCCCTCGAGATGCCCAAGGCCACCAGGCCTTTTCAGCTGGAGAGGAGTGGGAAAAGTGAACTCGGGGGCCTGCAAAGAACAAGGACATCCATTCTGGGCAGCCGAAGACCGTTCCAAAGCTCCCCATGCCTATCTGCTTCTGCGGCAGATGCAGCACCCAGGAAATGCAGGGGATGGGATGTGAGGATGTTCCAGGTGGTTATCCGCAGTCTCATACCTCTCCGCCAACCCTCTGGAGCAGCCGGTGGTTTCCTGCAGGGCCCGGGAAAGACTTTTTTCCCCCCAGCTCTGTCAGGTCTGTGGGTTTTTTTTTTTTTTTTTTTGCCACTCTCTGGAGCCCCTAAGGTGGCTGCAGGCTGAGAGAGGAAAGGGGTCGGGCAGCGCTGGTGTCTCCCGCCCTGGTGGGCATGAGAAGCCTGCCAGGGCTGGCCGGGAGGCAGGCCTTGCTCACATGCCCAGGGAACAGCCGATCGCCAGCTTTGGGGTCAGGAAGGAATTTTCCCCCAGCACACATTGGCAGCAGTGCCTGGGGGTTTTTCGCCTTCCTCTGGAGCAGTGAGCACGGCCCATTGCCAAGGCTCCTCTGCACCCTTGCAGGCCAGTGGCTGCCTGCTCTTGCAGCCCCAAGACACCAGCTGTGCCCTGCAGCTCTCAGTCTCTGCCTGCCCTGGGGCACAGTGTGTTTGGAAAGGCTGCAGGCTTGAGGCTGCGTGCCGTGAGGAGCTGCCCCTTGTCATCTGTGCCTGCATGCACACAATAAAAGCAAAGTGCTGTTCTGCTCTCCTAGGTGTGCTGGTTGTGTGGTGCGTGTCCTGGCTGTGGCCTGAGAGCTTGCTGCTGCAGCTGCGCTGTCAGGAACTGCCGGTCCCCTGCTGCCCACGGGGCTTGTCATCCCCCCTGCCCTGGGGAGTTTGGAGGGTTGGCCTTTGCCCCAGCCCTTCCTGGGGGGGCGGTGGGTGTGTCTCAGCAGCCTGTGTCCAAGGCGTGTTCAGTGCCTGCCTCCTGGCTTGGGGTTAGAGTGGGCCAGGGAGGAGAGTGGCCGGAGCTCTCCTATGGCAGGGCTCGGCCGTCACAGGACAGGTGGCCCTTATCCCCTCCTGAAACACATGGTTGTAGATGGGGCCCCTGGCCCTAGGAAAGACACTCTGTGCCTCACCGTCATCCCCTTCCTTTCCTTGTTCGCCTTTTCTCCAAGTGGCCACCACCTTGAAGCCTCACCATGGCCACTGCCTCCTTGCCCTCTCCTGCCTGTCTCTTCTACACCTGTACTGCCACCTCCTCCTCTTGCCCACTCCTAATGCCTGCACCTGCCTCCGCAGCCTGCCACAAACACATCTTCCGCTCCTTTGCTGCATCCTCCTCTGGTCTCCACATCTCCCAGACTTCTGAGATAACCTCCTCACCTTTCCTTGGGCATCATCCACTGGCTGAGGGCCTCGCTGAGAATGGCCTGTCTGCCAGCTGACATCACAAGAGCAGCTCTGAACATGGGTGTCAGGAAGGGGCACCAGGTGCTGCGAGCCAGCAGAAGAGCCCCTTTGCACCATTCGGTAGGCTCAGCAGAGTTGAGTTGCTGGCCTGCAGACAGAGCTGGCTGTTAAAGAATAGCGAACTGAAACTGTCTAGAGGTAGCCGCTTAGCACAACTTAGAAATAGAATAGAAAAGGGGATGCCCTTAGCTGAAATTTTGGAGAACTGGAGTAAGATTGATGGTACCAAAAATCTAAGGAAAAAAGGTTGATCCAGCTGTGTCAGGAGGATTGCCCATTCCTGACAAAGGAGGGAAACCCAGCGGAACGGTGGCCACCGCAAGGGACTTTTGATCAGCAGGAACTAACTGTCTTGTGAAATCGTCTAGAAGACAGGTTTCCAAGTCGAATGGATTACTGGTATGTTTGGGAGAACTGGGCATGGGCGTGGGAGCATTTGAGCCAGGAGGGAGGGAGGAAAGAAACCTGCCAAAGGTACTACTTGTGCTAGCAGATACTAGTACCCTGGACTGTGCTCCAAAAGTTTCTGCTCCACCTTATATGCCTGACAATCTCTCTGTCATTACTTCTCCTTCTCCTTCTCCCTCTACTCCACCGGCTGCTGGACTTTATCCTATGATCTCCAACGTGCTGACTAACCCTGCCGCTTTACAGCCAGGGGGAAAGGAAGGGGCCAGTCCCCCTCCTCCTGTGCTGCGGGTATTTACTAATCAATTATTTCAACCAAATGAACAGGATAAGATAATTAACAAAGATGCAGAAGTAGTGCAGCAAGCCAGGGGAAATAGAAACCTCTGGCTAGCAAATGATCCAGACTGGGATTGTAATAATGCAGGAGATAGAGCTGTGTGTCAAACAGGACTTTAAAGTTCAGTAGAAGCAATTAGAGCATGCAGAGAGTTAGGAGTAAATTGGACTAAAGTGCAAGAATGCAGACAGTGATTAGATGAACACCCCCATGACTTTTGGGGACTTTTGTGGTAAGCCCTGCTAAAATATGGAGGAATGACCCCACAAAACTTCAATGATGCTCTCGCAATGAGTGCTTTTATAGATCAAGCAGCCCCTGATACACACAAGTATTTTAAAGAGCATATGCCAGGCTGGCAAGGGGAAGGGGAGCGGAAGAACCAGGGGAGATAGATGGAATCAAAGTGAAGGTGGTGTACAATTAAGAGTTAATGATGTTTGTCATTATTGCAGGGAACAAGGGCACTGGAAGCAGGAATGCCCAGTGAGGCCCCATGCACTTGGGAATAGAGGGGCCAGCATGAGGCAATCAGACACTAAGAATGAGACCAGGCAATTCCCAGGCAGTCCACAATGACAGGAGATAGGAGACTCAGAAAATACTGTGGGAATTGGGGTAAATTTATGGGATATAGGTTTGGATTTTGAGGGCCATGTAATGGCAAATATAGAAGGTTTAGAAGTGCCCTTTCTAGTGGATACTGGAGCCACCCTTTCCCTTTTAAATGTTGAGCCTAAAGGATGCAAGTCACCAGATAAAATAATGCTGCGAGGAGTAATGGGAAAAGGCAAACGAATGTTATCTAAGCCCTTATTGCTCACTATTGGAGGTAAAACAGTGTGGGGACGTTTTATAATTTCCACAGACTCGCCCCCTTGCCTCTTAGGGAGAGATCTCCTGCAAGCCTTGGATACTCAGATGTGTTTACAGCCAGAAGGGATAAAACTAATAATTATGGGCTCATGTGTTCTGGCTAAGACACCAGATCCAGAGTCAACTAATCTGCAAATTCCAACAGGTTTAAAATCAGTTCCTAAAAGATTATGGAGCTCTTCAAGAATGGATGTGGGACTACTGAAATCAGCTAGTCCAGTCTCGATAAAAACAAAGAGGGGAATTGCCTGCCACAGTTAAGCAATACCCTATCCCAAAGGAAGCAGAGAAAAGTATCCAAAAACAAATCAATCATTATTTGAAACTGGGTATTCTTAGAGTCTGTGAATCCCTGTGCAACACTCCAATTTGGCCAGTTAGAAAGAACAGGCAGGATTCTGACGGCGATCCGGAGTATCAGTTTGTGCAAGACTTAAGGGCTATAAACCAACATGTAATTGCTCCACACCCAGTAGTTCCCGACCCATTGACCACATTATTGCAGATACCTCGTTGGGCAACTTGTTTTACCTTGATTGACCTAACGGCAGCCTTTTTTAGTATACCGATAGCTGAGGACAGCCAAGATCTCTTTGCTTTCACTTGGAAGGGACAATTAACTTGGACGAAGCTGCCACAGGGATTTGCTGGGTCTCTGACCATTTTTTCATGTATACTCAAAAATGATCTCTCAGATATCGAACTTCCAGGACATTCAGTGTCAATACAATATGTGGAAGATTTGTTATCAGCAAGTAAAGATTATGAGGCATGTTTAAAAGACACTATTTCTCTACGTAATGCTCTTGCAGAAAAAGGGTGCCGAGCATCTCTGTCTAAACTTCAGCTGTGTCAACGAGAGGTAAAATATTTGGGTTTTATTTTAAAGGAAGGACACAGGTTAATTGTTCCAGAACGAGTAAAGACACTTCTTAATACACCTCGTCCTGTAACAAAAAAGCAACTTAGGGGATTTTTAGGAGCTGTAGGATTTTGCTGACCATGGATTCCTGGGTTAGCAGAACTTACTAAGACTCTGGTACAGGCAACAAAAAAGGAGGAGATAGAGCCTTTGGCCTGGGGTCCAGAAAGGGAAAAAGCTTTTACATCTGTAAAAAAGGCATTGGTTTCAGCCCCTGCTCTAGGGTTTCCAGATTATAGCAAACCATTTGAATTATTTGTCCATGAATGACAGGGCATAGCAAGTGGGGTACTCACCCAAAAACTAGGTCCTCACCGTAGACCAGTGGCCTATTTACTCCACACAGCTAGACGTGGTAGCTAAAGGCACTCCAGGATGCATCAGAGCAATAGCAGCTACTGCAGCTCTTATTGAAGAAAACACGACCTGTAGTTTTGGGTCACTCATTGACTGTGTATGTGCCACATGAAGCTGAACTGTTAATGAAACAATACACAACTCAAGCACTATCCCCACAGAGAGCTCACCGCTATGAACTGATAATATTGCATGCAGATAATGTGACTTTAAAGAGATGCAATATCTTAAATCCAGCAACGCTATTGCCTCTACCGGAGGATGGATAGCTGCATTATTCCTGTGAACAGGTGGTCGTCAGCTCGAGCAAGCCCCAGGAGGATCTTAAAGATGAACCTTTGGAGAACCCGGACTTAGTTCTGTTTACAGATGGATCATCCTATTATTTGGACGGAAGGTGCCACTCCGGCTATGCTGTCACTAACGTCTTTGAGGTACTTGAGACCAATCCTTTGTCTGTGTCTCTAAGTGCTCAAGGAGCAGAATTAGTAGCATTGACCCAAGCAGCAAAAATCAGTAAGAACTTGTGGGTAAATATCTATACCGATTCTAAATATGCATTTGGAGTATGTCATGTAACAGGGATGTTACGGAAAGAACAAGTGTTTTTTTTTTTTTTATGTCATCAGGAAAGAAAATAGCTAATGGAGAAGAAATATGTAATTTGCTGGAAGCAGTCCAACTGCCCCAAAGAAATTGCTGTAATGCACTACCCAGCCCATACTAAAGATACTACAGATATTAGTAGAAGAAATGTGTTAGCTGACGCCACTGCGAAGGCTGCAGCTTGACAGCCTCTGAGAGAAGGTATGGGGGCAGTTCCAAAGATGAACCAAAGTGAGTGGCCAAATTTAATAGACCCCAAAACCATGTATGAAAAGGACTGCTCAGTGGAAAAGGAAAAAAACAATGGGAATAGTGGGAAGCAAAATAAAATGATGATGGAATATGGACAAGTGGAGGAAAACCAATTCTACCAAAAAAAAAAAAAAAAGTAGTTTAATTACTATAGCTAGGTGGTTTCACGATAAAGCTCATGGGAGAGCTGAGGTGGTAGCTAAGCAGGTACAGAAAGTATGGGCTGCTCCAGGAATTTACGCAGCTGCTAAAAGAATAACAAATAGCTGCCTGACCTGCCAGAAGTTTTTAGGTAGCAAACCAAGCTCAGAGTTAGGGGCATGACCATGGGCCTACTTCCCTTTTCAAAAGCTACAAATAGATTATGTGGATATGCCATCTGCCAATGGGTACAAACACTTGTTAGTGATAGTAGATCAGTTATCAGGCTGGGTAGAAGCTTTAACAACAAGAAAGGCCAATGCAGGGGGAGTGGTAAAAGCCTTACTGAAAGAAATCATACCCAGGTATGGGGTCCCAGAAGCCATTGATTCAGACAAGGGTGCCCATTATACGGCAAGTATAATCAATCAGTTATATACATCATTAGGAATAAAAAGAAACCTACATACCCCTTATCACCCGCAATCTTCAGGACAAGTAGAAAGAATGAATAGAACATTAAAAGAAAAAAAAAAAGAAAGAATATGCACACATGCTAGCCTAAAATGGCCAGAAGCATTAAACTTAGCTCTATGGGATGTTTGAAATGCCCCACGGCAAACCATAGGACTAACACCAGCGGAAATTCTCTTCGGGAGACATTTAGCTGTACCAGGGACTTATTATTCCAGCTAAGACCAGCCTGTTAGACGGAGATGAACGACTAACCCAGTATGTTCTAAGTATGCAAAAAAGGTTTGAAAATCTTTAAAATAAATAAATAACTGCTCAATGATATCAATCCACGCCACCTGAAATACAAGTGCCTGGTATACAGCCTGGGGATGAAGTTTTAGTTAAAGTATTTTCACAAAAAATCCAGTTTAAACCTAAATGGAACAGGCCATATACTGTCATACTATGTTCTTATTTTGCTGTTAAAGTTGAACTGTACTTGTATATGTTGAAAAGGGATGTGTATGTGTAAGAACACTTTGCAACCTTATATTCATAGATAACATTATTGTAGATACAAGTAATCACTCAACTATTTGTATTTGTAACTTTACCCAAAATTATGGGATGCGACTTTAATTATTCAGCTCCTATTACATCTTATCAATTGTTACAATCCAATTATCCATCGAGCCAAAATTTACTACCTACCCCCATCAGAATGAATCTTACACTAGTAAAGAAACTACTACAATGTGATGATTTGCGTTGACTGCTAGAACGCACCCGAAACAATGGACAAAAAACTCTAATCGCCATTCATCATGATGCAGAAGAGATACACCATGTCTTGGAAAGGGTAAAGAAGGACAGAGAACATCATGGCTGGGAAACTCTTCTAGGATGGTCACCAACTGCAACAGGGATTTGTGGTCACGTGTTCAACACAGTAGCGGCTGTGTTAAGTTTGTCTAACTGTGTTATGCCTATTACTTAGGATCATATTATACATAAGACTATGGAAAGTAATAGTACGCCTCGAAAAACTTTGAGAACTCTGTTTAAAGTATTAGCAGGGATGCTTCATAAAAACAAAGGGGGGACTGTTAAGGAACAGCAAACTGAAACTGTCTAGAGGAAGCCGCTTAGCACAACTTCTATAAAACTTGCTTAGCATGAGGAGCTAAATCTGCTGAAGCCTTAGGCCGCACTTAGAGAAAATAATGAACTTTTACTTAGTCCAGTAAGAAAAGGGCCTCAGAGCTGGTTCAAGCTAGGAAGATAAGGGAGTTACAAGCAGTCTGCATTCCTGCGTCTCACACTCCGAAAGGGAGGATGGCAAGGCTTTGAAATAAGAGCAGTGCAGGGCATTAGGACCTTGAGGGACAAAGCCTTAGCTCACTGCTGGGGCAATGTTAATTATTATGATTTAGAATCACCTCCTTGTCCTCCTCAGGACCTTGAGAGACAACAGTAAGACCCAACAAGAAACAAAGGTACAACCGTCAGCAGAAACCGCAACAGTAAAGATAAGGGAGAAAAACAGCCTGCATAGGAACAACGATGAGACCCAATAAGGAGCAGGAGACCCCAGACCTAATAATTACTCTTGGTCTGAACTACTGCGTGAGGGGTGGGAAACTTAATTTGAAAAAGCTATAATTGCCCAGGGATTTCTTTGTTCGGGGTCCCTCTTTGAAGGCACCCAGTTTGAGCTGTAATTACTGCATGTGTGTCATTAAAATTTAATTAATTAATTTGCTTTGATTTGGCTCTGAACTTTTTCTGCGGGAACCTAGGGTCGGGCCCTGTTATGGTGGCCGACAAGCCAGAAGCTTACAAACACATTTCTAGAAAAAGACAATGAAAATCCAGCCTATTTGGATGCTTTTTTCCTACATATACAATGTAGGAAATACCTCTGTCTTGTTTAATACTTCTATATAATCCCTGGAAATGTGTAGACAGAGACACTAGCAGAACAAAAACATGATTGTCTCTCTCCCTCTCCTGTAGAAAAGAGATAGAATTATTTCTTTCTCTATTAAATGTTTCAGAATTCAAGTTCATATTTTATGATGTGTTGAAATCAACAGGTATTACAGAATGAACTATGTCTAGAAAGAGGCATATTTTTATGTATCTCTCTCCAACTTTCTATATGCATAACCAAATTGCAGCTCATGAGAACCTGCAGCCAGGCTCTTTCTGAACTAGATATAACTCACCGCTGTTATGTGGGAGAATACTTATTTCTCAACGTAAAGTAGCAAAGTAGGCATCCTTGTCTCTGCAGTGAATCCAGAGAGACAGGCACCTCTAGAGGAGAATTCATCTCACTTCTCCTAGCATAAGATGAATCAAATTCCAAATGCAACTCTTTTAATAGGAAATGTACGGTGAGAATGGATGTCATCCTCTCATCTTAATTTCTCTCTAAATTAGGACTTAGCTGCTTTTATTTCCAGACACGCAGGGAACAGGCGCAGGAGGGACCTCTTCCTGACTGAGAATTGCCACTGACTCCTGACTCCCCACCTCCTAGAGGTGCCAAAGTAGATATGGGTGTCTGTGGGAAGCCCTCCACCCACATGATGCTGTTGAGGAGGCTGTGGCTGCTGGTGAATGATGATATACAATCTACAGGGGCCAGCAAATGTCAGATAGATATCTGCAGGGCACCACACGAGCCAGGGTTTGCCTGAAAAGATCTTTGCATTGACATATGAGAGAAAGAGAAGTACAACCTGGCCTGTATTTGGTGGAGCAGCTGCTGGCCACTCAGCAGGAGCGCAAAAGACACACAACATTGGAGAGGATGGTAAGACCACCTACTCTGCTGCTGGAGCATGTGCTGCCCCTTTAGCAGGAGCGCAGAAGGCTGAGATGCGTATCAGTGCTGGAGCTGCTGCTATGAACACCCTCTTCCCCTCAGAGCAGTCACTGTGGCTTTAGGGACTGCTCAGAAGGTGGGATTTGGACATTGAGATCTCCGCTCTCCTATGTCACACCACATCTTGTGCAGTTTGTGTGTACTACAGAAAAACCATTTAAAGGTGGAGCCAATAGTTTATTGTTAGTCTCAATGAAATCTTAACAGTCTAATCAACAGTCTATTCACCATTCTGTCAATCTGTGATTCTGTGCTAACCAAAGAATCATCATTAGTCCAGTCACAATGATATACCTTGGCTGTATTGACCACGAAATCGTGGCATCACAGCTCCGTAGTGGAGTAAGGAAGAGGAATGCAGAGCACAGACCCAGGACTTCAGGTGAGCAGACTTCACCTTATTCAGGGAAATGGGATCCCATGGAAGGCAGCTCTGAAGGGTGAGAGAGCTCAGGAAAGTGGCAGTCTTTAAGGACTGTATCCTCCAAGCACAACAGTCCATCCTGGTACTCAGTAAGACAAGCAGAGGTATCAGGAGATGGTTGGGCTAAGCAGGGAACTCATGTCAGAACTCTAGTGCCAAAAGGCAACAAACAGCAGGTGGGTGCAGGGACAGGCTCTAAAGGAGGAATTTGAAAACATTGCCTGGTCATGAAGGCATGATGTCAGGAAAGCCAAACGTCAGCTGGTATTGAGACCTGCAGGCGATGTCAAGGGCACAAAGTACAGCTTATGCTGCTACAATTGTATTAAAAAGCTGAACAAGGAAAATGTGGGTCTGTTACCGAATGGGGTATGCAATTTAGTGATAGCAGACACAGGTAAAGCTAAGGTATTCAATGCCTTTTTTGCCTCAGTCCTCATCAACAGTGTCTCTGGGCCTCTGTGATTAAAGGTGGGGTTCGAGACAGAGAACTACCAGCAGTGAAGGAGGATCGATTCAGGGATTATTTGTGAGAACTTAACCCATGCAAGTCAATGGGACCTGATGAGCTGCATCTCAGGGTGCAGAGAGAACTGGCTGATGTCCTTTCAAGGCCACTCTCTGCCATCTTTGGAATCTCATGGAGATCAGGGGAGGTCCCCAGAAGCAGGAGGAATGCAAATGTTGCACCCATCTTCAAGAAAGAGCAAAAGGATGCTGTGGGGAACTACAGACCGGTCAGTCCCACTTCAGTCCTGGGAAAATCATGGCATGAGTCCTCCTGGAGCACACTTCTGGGCACATAAAGGAGAGGAAAGGAAGTATGAATAATCAGCATGAATTGAGCAAGGGTGGATCAATGTGATTGCAGTCTATGGTGAAATTACTGGATTTATGGACAAGATGAGAACAGTGGTTGTCATTTACCTGGACTTTAACAAGGCTTTCAACACTATCTCCCACAATATTCTTGCATTCAAGTCAGAATGTTACAGTCTGGATGGGCAGACAACCAGATGAGTAAAAAACTGGTTGGCTGGTCAGTCTTCAAGTTTTGTGGTTAATGTATCATATGCTACCTGCCGCTCCATTACAAATGGAGTACTACAGCCATTTCTCCTGGGTCCTGTCCTATTTAACCTCTTTATCAATGACCTGGATGGAGGAGGTGCTGGTGTTCCTGCTTATAAAGTTTGCAGATGACACCAAACTGGAGGGGGACCAACGAACACACTCAATTGCAGGGCTACCATGCAGAGAAGTGCAGACAAGCTGGAGGAACGGGCCAGCAGAAACCGAATGAAATCCAACATGGAGAAATGCAAAGTCCTCTAACTTAGAAGGAAGAGCCCCTGGCAGCAATACAGGTTGGGGGCTGGCTGGCTGGGAAGCAGCTCTGCAGAAAAGACCCTGGGGATCTTGGAGGACAGCGAGCTGAGCCTTAGCCAGCAATGTGCCTTGGCAGCAAAGAAGGCCAACAGCATCCTGGGCTGCATGAAAAAGAGCACAGCCCATAGGTTGAGAGAAGTGCTTGTCCCCCTCTACTTGGCACTCCTTAGACCACATCTGGAATACTGCATCCAGTTTTAGCAGTGTCCCAACCCCCAATACAAGAAAATTGGCGGGAGTTCAGCAGAGGGCCACCAAGATGTCTGGGGTGCTTGAGCACTTGCCCTGCCTGTTATGGTAGGCTGAGGGAATGGGGCTTGTTCAACAGAGAGAAGAGAAGGCTTTGGAGAGATTTAATAGCAGCTTTCCAATACAAAAAGGTTATGAAGATAATGGAGCCAGGCTCTTCACCATGATGCATGGTGGGACCATGAGAGACAATAGGAAAAGCTGGAACAGGAGAGATTCAGACTAGAGATAAGGAAAAAGTTTTTCACCATGAGGATAGTCAGGCTTTGGAAGAGGTTGCCCAGAAAGGTTGTGCAGTTTCCGTCTTTGGAGAGTGTCAAGGCCTGACTAGATAAAGACCTGGGAAAGTTGGTTTGACGCCATAGTTGTCCCTACTCTGAGTGAGAGTTTGGACAAGAAGCCTCCTGAGTCCTTTCCAGACTGAATTATCCTATAGACCCTTTGTGATCCACATGTCCTCCCAGGGCTGATGTGAGAACCTAGGCATCTGAGCACACAGCCCCCCTTTGCTTTATTCACTGGGTCCCACTTCTTACCCTCATGGCCAAGGAAAAAGCTTAGAGTGTCATGTGCAGGGTTGGCTGGGAGGCAGGCAGCCATTATAGAGCCCCTCCCTGGAGGAAAACTCTACGGTGAGAAGGACTTTTGCCTTCGTATCTCCTGCAGGGCCCCAGCTGACCTTTGGGTCCAGCTCAACCCTCGCCACACCTTGCCATCTGCAGGCCCACTTTCTTAGGCCTTTTCCCTGCTTCTGCTGTGTGAGAAGTCAGGAATTTAAAAGGTGGAAGAACGATGAAGGAGTACCTTGTGCCCCCAGCATTAGAAGCTGGTAATGCCTCCGTCTTTCCAAACTGCCTCCTTCTTTCCAAACTGCAGCAATAATCCCAGCCAGAACTCAAACCCCAGCTTGAACTGTGACCATAATCAGGAACACAACCAGATCTGTAAAGTGGATTTGGGCTTCTCCTTGTGAAGCTCTACAGGACTTTCATCTTTGCCACTAATTAGCAAACACTGTGATTCTCAGTGTTTACTTATCAAAGAGACATACTCCTTAAAGTTCTGCTGATCCTTTATACCCCTCAGGAAATCTTTTTTCCCAAAAGGTTTTCTGTAGGTTGGGTTGAAATAACTACTGCTTCTCAGCCAATGCTTTTCAGACTTTAAGAGGCTTTCTCACAGGGCTGTGAAGGTGTAATAGAGCTTCTTGGATATTTTTCTTTGTTCTGGAGCACAGAGTTTCCTGGAGAACCAGAGGTTTGGTTGGAGGTTTTTCTATAAGTGCTGTTCTGAAATATATATGTCCCTTCCTCCTATACTTGTTATCTGGCATAAGGTTTTTTAGGAATGATGGTTTGTTGTCAAGTACAAGTGCATTCCTTCTGCTTTTTTCATTGTTATTAGTCACAGAGCTACTGGTAATTTATGGAAATAATCTGGGCCCTAAAGAAACAAAGGTATGTGATAATCATGCTGTAAGTGTTTTGAGAAAGAATTTTTTTCCCCAGAAAAATCAGTTATCCAAGAAATTTGGCCTGTTTGTATGTGTGAAATTAGTTTGCCTGGGGAGGGAAAGAAGAGCAGATAAAGAGATACTCTGAGTTGAGTATTGGAAAGGGACACCTGTCCCCAAGCTGGGTGAGACAGAAGATTGAGTGACTTAAAGCAGGTACTTAGATATGGAAGAGTGTAGTTTCTAGTCACAGTGTGACTCTTTTTCTTTCTTTTTTTTTTTCTGAAGGTATATAAAACAGGACAGACCCAACATTTTGATCGTCTGTCAATTATAGGAAAACTTAAATGGGTGAGCAGTGAGCAGATCTTATATGTGAGTTATATGTTCTCTTTGTTTCATTTAGAACTGCTTGACCGCAGCTGTGGGGATGAAAAAGCTCAAGGTAACAAAGCATAGGTGATGTTGAATTTCAAAAAGTAACGACTGAATTTATTTTCTGTACAATCTATCATCTTAGCATAGAAGTATTCCTTGTAGAAAGAATAAACTCTCTAGAAAATAAGCTATCTGCAAAGCAGGCTTATGTTAGCCATGTGTCTGTAAAGAGTGAGATTCATTTGATCTATATTTAACCATTTCTGGAGCGTCTGTTCCCCCCTTGTTATCCAGTTGCCCTTTGCAGACTGTGGAGAGAAAGACACCTCTGTTAATGAATTAATTACTTTCTGGAGGTACAGCCCTGGGCTGGAGAGTAGGAGCCTGCATTATTTCTCTCTCTAGGCACACACCTCTTGGAGGACAGAACTTACCCTGATGGCTCCTATCCTTAAAGTGTGACAGGTACAGGAAATACTGCCTTACGTGTCATTTGCTGCTTATAATTTCCTTAGACATGTGGATGGTCTGCCAGTGTTGAAGCTATGAATTTCTCAGTGTTGAAGATATGAAAATATGAAGCTATGTTAAAAAAGTAACTGGAAAGTGATTCTAAAGATTTCAAAGCTTTGGAGTGATTAAAATAAATGTTAAAAACAAAACTGATACAATCTTGCATAGATATATGTAAACAAATAGATAGCTATGTTGCAGAACTATCCAGAGTGGAAGCAAAGGATGGAAAACCAAACTTCTGTGACTGAATTTATTCTTCTTGGTTTCCCCAGCATTCAGAAGGTTCATGTTTTGCTCTTTGTGGGTGTCTTGGTCATCTACCTGTTGACTGTCACTGGGAACATCATCATCATTGCCATAGTGCTAACTGACTGCACTCTCCACAGGCCCATGTATTTCTTCCTCGGAAACCTCTCATCCTTAGGAATCCTCTACGTCTCAGCTACAGTCCCCAGACTCTTGGCCAACCTCTTGGATGCCAAGAAGTCTATCAGCATAGCCGGCTGCAAAGCTCAAGCCTTCTCCCATTTTTTCCTAGGTGCCACTGAGTTTTTCCTCCTCACAGCCATGTCCTTTGACCGCTACCTAGCCATATGCAGCCCTCTCCATTATACCACCATCATGAGTGGCAGACTGTGCGCTCAGCTGTCTTTTGCCTCTTGGGCTGGTGGTTTCCTGACTGTCTTTGTGCAAAGCTTTCTGGTGTTCCAGCTGACATTCTGTGGCCCCAATGTCATCAACCACTTCTACTGTGATGTGGAGCCACTGTTGCAGTTGGCTTGCACTGATACTCGCTATATTAAAAGGATCATCTTCACAGTCACTGCCGTAGTTCTGTTCAGCACTTCCATTTTGATCACTGTCTCCTACTCCTTCATCATTTTCACCATACTGAGGATCCCGTCTGCTTCAGGGAGACAGAAGGCTTTTTCCACCTGCATTGCCCATCTGTCGGTACTTCTCTTGCTTTATGGAGCAGTCATATTTATTTATGCCAGGCCAAGCGGGCATGCCTCGCTAGGTATGAACAAAGCGGTGTCCCTTCTGAACACCCTTGTGACACCACTGCTCAACCCTTTCATTTATACCTTGAGGAACAAGGAGGTAAAGACTGCCCTAAAAAAGGCACTCATCAGAAATAAAATGCTTGAGGTAAAAAAGTGAGGGCAAAAATACTGACTTTTCTTGATACTCTGGCAGGAAACTGATCTCTCAAACCATTGCTGGGAAGCACTTCTAACAGTAAATAGTGAGTAGAAAGAAGCAATTGCTATTAAGGAGGCAGAATTACTGCTTTCTGACTATGTGACAGTGTTTGAATTGCTTGTTAAGTTGCTTGTTTTTCTGACGTGCTATTTGGAGATTGCGCTTTTTGAAAAGTCTTTTGCAGCGTTCCAGTATTTTCATTATACATCAGTGCAAAAGTGAAAACTAAAAGAGCTACCTAGCATGTAGTCTGTCTGAGTTTATTTTTTTTTTGCTCTGTAAAACACAGATGACTTACAATTGCTGTAGTTGTTCTGAAGTTTGCAGTTTGGGGGTTTAGTCTGTATATATGTTGTATCTTCACTGATGTCAAAGGATTAAAATTAATAGAGACCAGTTTGCATTATCCTAATTTTTATTTTTGTTCTGTATCATTTTTGATTGGTGTATTATATTTACTTTCAATGATTACTTCCAAAGTGATGATCCTAATGTCTAGCATTGGTTCTCTCATCACCTAGACTGCTCTCCCGTGTAATTTAAGACAATATGTTTTTTGTAAATTAGTGAATGCTTGAGTTCAACAAACATTCAAGGTTAGAATGATCTCAGCTAAAAGGTAGCTATCTACATTTTAGGTAGTCATCTTATTCCCTTTTTCTTGACAGACATTCAAATGAAATACTCAGCTGGTACTCAGTGGTAAGAAAAAAAAATCTTAGAGAAGTATTTTTAGGAAGTGATTTCTCCTTCAGCTCCCAAGTAACTCTGAATTACCTTTTGAAGCAAAAACAGAAAAACCACCACAAGTTAAGGCTAGGGATTTTATACCTCCACAAGACACTTCATACCTTCCTCTTCTTGGAAGCCTCCCTACCAAGGAGCAGCAGTCATGAAGAGTCACTCAAAGTGTCAGCCTGGAAATTTTCTGTGTATTTACAGGCCTTTGTTTTCATGCAGAAATGTGCAAACCAGTGCTGGAAAACCAAACTGAATTTATCCTGAGGGGTTTTCCCTGCATTCTGAGGGTGGAGGTTGTCTTCTTTGTGGGGACTCTGGTGATGCCCATCCTGGCGCTCAGTGGGAACACCATAATCATAGCTGCTGTTGTATCCCAAACCTTGCTCCACATGCCCATGCATTTCTTACTTTGGAATCTCTCATTCTTGGGAGTTTGGTACATGTCAGCCACAATTCCCAAACTGTTAGCCCACTGTTTCACCGTGACAAAATCCATCATCATTAATAGCTGCAAAAGTCAAGCCTGTTTATTTTTACTCCTGGGAGCCCCTGAAGCTTGCCCCCTGACAGCTCTCTCCTTTGGCTGGTGCACAGCTACATGCGATCCCCTCCACCACACTGCCACTGTGATCAGTGGAGTCTGTGTCCAGCTACCACGTGATCCCTGACTGGGTGGCTTTGTACCGTGTACAAACTACTTTGGCGTTTTGCCTGTCCCTCTGTGCCCCTTCTGTCATCAAACATTTCTGCTGTGATGTTGCGCCATTGCTTAGCCTGGCCTGGAAAGACACAGCTGCTGTCAAATAGCTCGTCTTTCTTGTTGCCTTTATGCCCTGTTCACTTCCCTGCAGATTCTCATCTCCTACATCTACCTTGTGAACATTTCCTGAGCACATGGGAGGCAGAAAGCTTATCCCACCTGATTTTTGTGACTCTGTTGTACAGGGATGACATTCATGTATGTGAAGCCAACAGTAAGAATGGTTGCACTGTTCATTGTGTTGATCACACAATTGCTGAGCCTGTTCATATACATCTTCAGAAAAAAGGAGATGAGGGATGCTCTGAGAAGGCAGTGGCCAGGAGGAATGTGTTGAGGGGTAAAAATGGTGAATGGAAAGGAAGGTGTGGTAAGAACCAGCACCTGCAGTGAGCATAAGGGATTCTTTCCACTGGAATAGCAATAAACATCATTTAATCTAGTGAACTCTGGGTCACTAAGGACTGAGGAAACTAAGTGAACCAAGGAAAAGTTTCTTCCCTTCTGACTACTTTCTTGAGTGGACCCAATAATGGCTGTTGCTAGGACACTTTAAAATGTTCATACATTTAGGACAATGGCACAAATCAATAGGGTTTGGATACCCTCTTTCAGTCAATTTATTAGGCAGGTTAAAAAAAGAAATCCCATTTTCCAGATTTTTATAGTGAATATTTTTGACAGAACTTCTACTATTTCGCTGGAATGGTCACACAGTATTTCCTAATTATTCATGAGATATTAATGAACATAACTGATGTATAGTTGAGAATCTTGTTTTAGAGTGACCTTTTTAAGTGTTAACAGGAAGTTAGTACACCATGGCAGACTGTGATTCATTGGTGAAATATGAATGAAGACTTTACGTACAGTAATCACACCATCACTTTCAAAATGTCTTCCATTCATATGTATTTACCTACTTCTGCTAATATCAAAACACAATCTGCATCATTCAAAGGTCTCTAAAGGAAGATACTGAGATGTCATAGAATCACTAAAATTATTTTGGTGAAGACACTAAATAGGCATGGAAAGTAATGGTGTGTACAGGACCTGGGTTGTCTTTTAGCAAATAAAATAGAATGAGAAAAACAAGACTTCTTATGCACAGTGTAAAACTGTGTTTCATGAACTGCAATATATTAATGTCATCTTGTGTGGTGTGGACCTTGCTCCAGACAGCTGGTCTGACTGCAGGACCCCCACCTGGTGAGAAGGGGATGACCGCACTGCACTTCCTCCGTGACTGACAGGGCATTGAGAGATCAGAATTAGTATGACATCAACTTTGTTGCGAACCCAAAGAGTGTGTAGTATAATATTTTGTGCCTGGCTATAGCGAATTAGACAGAGATTGCAATCTAAGAGTAAGTAATAAATACTTATTACTTGTGGTCGTGCTACACCTGGAGTCCTTGCTCATTTAGGGTTCCCCTTAAGTTAGTGAACTACTTAAGCAGTCACCACAGCAAGTCTTCCCCAAAGGGGATAGTCCTGACCGAGGTGGCCATGAAGAAGAGAAAGGCTGCCCAGGCTTTCTCTGCTGCTCAGATCTCTTTCCACTCCTGTGAGACAGTTGACAGTTGCAGAAAAGTACATCAGATATGCTGGGGCCTCTCACCGTATGCTTATGTTTAAGCTGTTGAACTCTGCCTGAAAAGCTGAAGAATTTTTTTCAGAGTTGAAGAACATGAGCACATTTTTATCAGCTGAAATAACTGAATACCTTTAAGAAGATTTTAATGTTTTCCCATGGTGCTAAATTGGAAATTTTCAGACAGTGTATGAATGTCAGAAGAAAATGCTGATATTCCCCAGTAGTTGCATGAGCACTGCTCTATTATACCATGTATTTAATCAGACTCATCTTCCACATACTTTCACATTTATTGATTAAAATGACCATTTCTTGAAGCATCTTTTCAGCACGCTATCTGGACATACACATTTTCCACTGTCCATTGAATTGTCCTCCTCCTAATACTCTTATTTCATTCAGTTACCTATCAACTCCGTAGTTACTGCTTTGAGCTTCAGGGAGTTTGGAGCTTGCCATGTCTTCCAGTAGCCTGTCTAATTGTCTCTTCAGACAACTCTTTAATTGTGTTTACGTCTGTCCTTTCCTATCTATCTGAAATACTTCTAGTAAAGTCATTCCCTGTGGAAAGCAGACTTCAGTGGAGGAAAACTTGGCCTTAATGTACAGCTGAGGGATTTTATGTTTTATTAAATTCTACCGTCCATTATTTTGTTTGTCGGCAATTAAGAAAAATCCTTCTGTGTCTGCATGCAGCTTGCTCTCTAAGTAAAGTAGATGGGAATAGGTGCCTATGACTTGTAACATTCATCTACAGACTTCAGTGGAAAAAAATTAGATTTGAAAACGAGTGATTTATATCCCAGGTGGCTGATAAGAGAAATGACAGGGCTGGGGTGGGGGGACGAGGACAAGAATTGTCCATATAGTGTCTGACCTCAAGGATACTGCTTTTCCTACATGAATGAACTTCATCAGGAGACATTCTGGATCAATATCCTCCAGAGAATGTTGATATCACTTATTCTCTATGCTGAAAAACAAAAAAAAGAAAAAAAACACAAAACATTTTTATTTAAGTTTATTGAAATCTTCCTCTTCTAGCTACACTCCTCAAATCTCTCTAATTAGTCACACAAGACTTGAAGACGTGGCTTGTTAGGACTTTCTGCATTTTAATGAGCCCCCTGGTGTATTTGATGCAGTGTTCCTGGGTTCAGATACTGAAAGGAGATTGAACAAACCACTCAAGAAGTTGGAGTCAGAAAGAAAGCCAGGAGTTTCTTAGCATGTTAATGCATCCCATTGAGGACCATCACCAACAAAGCCAACCATTAATGGAACCACAAGTTGAAGGGCTCTGCCCGGGGACGTAGTTAGAGAAGAAAGCTGGAGGCACTGGTTACAGGTAGGCAAAGGAAATGTGCAGATGACTGCTATATTGGGTAAACTCTTGATGCATTTGATAAGCAAAATGGCTAAACACTGGCACCTACTCCTTCAGAAAGGTGATCCTCTCCTTCACATGTTGCTCAGGGCTCTTTCTGGGGGCAGTGTGAGGGTGGTGGTGCAATGCTGAGTGCAGGGCACCGGTATGGCATCTCCTGGGTTCCCGAGCAGGGCAAGGGGGCAACGAGGTCCTGGTGCCATATGGAAATGGTGTCTCTTCATAGGCCTCAGTGACAGAGACAAGAGTCATAGCCAAGGGGACACAGACCTCCATTCTGACAGGGGCTTTCAGCCCTGACAAGACCCTCAACTGTCCCCACCACAAGCTGTCCGACAGCGTCCCACACCTGCGACTGTTTCCTTCCAGACTTTAGCCATGCTCCCTACTTCCCCACCTTAACCTGACACTGGGATCTCCCTAGCTTTACTGATGTCTCTGTCCTCACACACTGTTGCTTGAAACACCAAACTGTTGGTTTCTGCTGATTTGCCTATGCCTGAGTTCCCCAGCAACCCATCTGGCTTCTTTCAAAGCCCTGCTAATGCCCTTCACTCAGCTAAGCTATTCCAGCCCCAAACTTGCTTGCATTTTCAATTTCATACTGTATTCCAGCAGCAAACTGCAAATCCTCATTCTTGTGCTGTCCTAAAAATCACAGCTCTAACTATTTTCCACACCACCTGATCTCTGAGGTTTCCATTCTGTCTGTGATGCACACGTTCCTACATGCAAACCGCTCTCTGCTTGCACTCCTGTGTGGCCCAGTAACCTTCCTTCTTCCCCTGCAGGTGTGGAACCTCACTTCAGGTCTGCACAACTTTCAAGCTCATGGGTCTTTCCTGAGGTCTAGCCAAGTGTGGGCAGTGAAGGAGAGAAAAAGAGCAAGATCAGCTCGTGAGATATGACTGAGCTTTGTCCAGCCATGCCTCAGTGTTGTCCGAAAAGCGGATTTGTTGCCCGGTGTGCAATAGGCCAATAGTTACACGCTCAGGAGAGGCATTTGCTTATTTATTTCAGAGTTGCGCAAGCCTGGGTGCTCGTTGGTTTCCCACAAATCAAGCACCCCCCACCCCCCCGGCTTTTCAAGTAGCATATACACAAATTGCCAGGTTTGCAACTTTCCCTTTTACACTAATTGGTTAGTGATTTACATACAATTATAATTTTGCTTACACACCATTTTACTACTACGCATGCTCAGGGGAGGGGTCTTCACCTGGGCACGGGACTTTTTGACCTATGCGCATGATTTTGGTATTATGAGGACAGTTCAGGTAGGGATACATGGACCTCCAATTCTTTTGCCAGATTGGCAATACGTACCTAGAAATAAAACATTTGGATTTAATGTTTCTTTTAGCACTTTAGCACTGCTTTAGCACTTCTAGGATGCCCTTGATTAAAGAATGCTTCTTTTCAGAAAATAGAGATAGAAGTTATCCTAATCTGCCTAGTTTAAACAGCATAAACATTCTTTCTGAGCTTAGTTTAAACAGCATAAACATTCTTTCTGAGCTTAAGAAGCACCAGCTCTGGGGCCCCTTCTTACTGAACTAGGAGTGCGGCCCAAGGCTTCAGCAAATCCAGCTACTCATGCTAAGCCTAATCTACCTAGTTCAAACATTCTTTTTGAGCTTCTCAGGGTTGTCTTGTAACAATTCCCCCCTTTGAGACCTACATGCTCATTTTCATATTAGTCTCACTCTTTTAAAATCTTTCCCATATTAATTTTGTACAACATCTAGAAATGCATTGAATCACTACACAAACACATACAGAAACTAATAACACCATTCCCAAAATTGTTAAACATTTTTTAACCCATGAGCTCACGTCAGGGAACCAGGAAGTCAACCATTTCCATGTTTCTTCAAATCCGAAAGAGGTATCATCTTTCTGAACCCCGTGTAAGATTTCAGTCTGCTTCCAGATTTCATTTAGATCAGTAGAAATTCTTCCACTTTGATCCACATATACACAGCAACTAGTATTTATTACTGTACATACTCCTCCCTGAGATGCCAATAACATATCTAGAGCCATTCTGTTTTGGGTGGTTATTTTAGCAATTTCTGAAACCTCTTCTTGTAAAGCTGCAATGGCATCAGAGGTTTTATCTCCTATTTTCTCAATAACTGTTGTAATATTTACTATTGCTTTTTCAAGTTCACTCACTCCCAATTGTGGAAACAGCCACCTTGTGAATGACTGAAACCTAGTAGGTCGATCTACTGAAGGATTATTGACCCTCTTTTGTCTCCTCATGAATGTTCTTAGCCATGATTTTTGATATTTGTTACACAATTCTTTTGTTACAGTAATATTAGGGATTATTGCCCCTAGAGTACATGTCCCTGACCAATTAGGAGGTAGCACTTTTCGTGCCTTGTTCCCACGCAACTACTACCATCCACTACCTTTTGGAACACGCCACCATTTAGTTCCTTACTTGGCCACTTGTAACCTATTTCAGGTATCCAAGAGCAATCTTCAGAACTACCTACCTTAATGGCTCCAGTACAGCTGATCGGCTGTTTTCCATAAAGTACAGTTTTCTCCCACCATTTATTACTATTATTACATCTTCTGATACATTGATAATAATCTCCTGTCACACTCTGGACTTCCCATTCCTGTTCTGTTGTTTCATCATATTTCCTTTGATCACTATCATTTCTTATCTGTTTCATAAATTCCATAAAGGAAAAATTAAGAGGCACTCCAATTAGCGGGAAGCCCTTGTTGGAAAGTCCAGGGAAGTGGGCACACACCCAACAATCCCTCCGGTTAACTATCTTCATAGATTTCGTAATTACTTCCAAATGAACATTTTGACCCCCAAATCCTTCCTGATTCCCTTTAATTGTTTGGCCCAGGTAAAAACTAACCACCACATTTCTCCCCCGTTGTTTGTTAAGGAGAACATCATTTTTACACAGATACCTTAACAACAATATTAACCCTATTCCTAACAAACAGATTAAAGCAATTCTTTCCTGAATACAATCTAAATTTAAAACCAATTCACTTCCAATACAACTCATATATCTTTATATATTTTTAACTTTAAAGGTTGAACTTGTTCAGCTTTCCACGTCTCTCGAGGTACTGCTTTCACTCGGGTGTAGTGGATCCAGGAATCAATTCCCTGCAGTTTCACAGCAGTATTTGTTGTTAGTAGTACAAGATATGCTCCTCTCCATTTTTCTATCAATGATTCATCCTTCCAGGTTCAAAGATATACTTGATGTCCTGGCTGGAATGAATGTACAGGTGAATCTAAAAGTACAGGAGATCTTAACTGGATGTACCTACAGAGAGAAGTAAGAACCTTTGCCATAGACAAGAGATAATCACTTAAAATTTGATCGCCCTTAATGTGCATCTGAATTTCATTTCCTGTTAAATTTACAGTGTGAGGTTTACCATATAGAATCTCGAATAGACTAACGTTCTCCCTAACCCTTGGGGTTATTCTGCTTCTTAATAATGCCAGAGGTAAAACATCAGTCCATTTCATCTGAGTCTCCTGACACAATTTCCCTATCTGTCTCTTAATTGTTTGACTCATTCTTTCCACTTTTCCACTGGATTGTGGCCTCCAGGGGGTAAGTCAGTCCCATTTAATTTGTAGTATTTGTGAGATTTGCTGTACTATTTCTGCTATAAAATGAGGTCCCCTATCCGAAGAAAACCCTTCTGGTACCCCAAATCTTGGTATGATTTCTTTTAATAACATTTTCACTACCTCCCTTGCTTTGTTGGTGCGACATGGGAAAGCCTCAGGCCATCCTGAAAAGGTGTCAACAATTGCCAACAAATATTTACATCCATTACAGCTTGGTAAATCAGAAAAAATCAATTTGCCAGTAATCCCCAGGCATGAAGCCCCTTTTTACTTCCCCGGGGGGGAGCTTCTTCTGAATCTTGGGATTATTTCTAAGACAGATTTCACATTTTTGTGTAATACCCTTTGCAATTATTAACATACTAATTCCCACAGCAAATCTTTTAACTGTTTCAACCAATGCCTCAGCTCCCATGTGGGTACTACCATATATTTGCTTCATCAGCTTCTTCATTATCGGCGAAGTTACAACACATTGTCCAGTAGATGTCACCCACCATCCTTCGGAAGTCTTTATACATTTCGGTATTTCTGCTAATTTATTTTCTTTTTCAGTGTATACCGGAATTTCCATTTTTAACGTTCTCTCTGGAACTAATGCTGCCACTGACACAGATAATGCTACCCCTTTTGCAGCCTCATCAACCCTTTTTTTCCCTTGAACTATGTCAGTCTGTCCGGATTGGTGCACTTTGCAATGCATTACTGCCATTTCTTTGGGTTTATTAACTGCTTCGAGTAGTTCCATAATCTCCTTACTGTATTTTATAGGATTCCCTTGAGAAGATAGCAATCCTCTTTCCTTCCAAGTTGCGCCATGGGCATGTATAACCCCAAAGGCATAGTTTGAATCTGTAAACACATTAGTCCGTTTTCCCTCTGATAATTCCAGAGCCCAGGTTAAAGCAATCAGTTCTGCTTTCTGGGCGGATGTATTTGCTGGTAGTGAGCTTGCTTCGATTTCTTCTTCCAAAGTGATGCCAGCACATCCAGCCCGTTTTTCTCCCTTTATGATAAAACTGCTCCCATTGGTAAATAATTCCCAGTCTGGATTCTGCAATGGAATATCTCTCAAATCTGGATGGCTGGAATATACTTGCTCAATAGTCTGCAGGCAGTCATGAGCCAACTTCCCTCCTTCATGAAGTGGTAATAAAGATGCCAGATTAAGGGTATTAGACACTTTCATGGTTACATCTTCTTGCTCAAGTATCACTGCCTGGTACTGCACCATCCTACTCGAGGATAACCAGTGATGCCCTTTCTGTTCTAAAACTGCTGCAACAGCATGTGGCACATAAACAGTCGCCTTTTGTCCCAACGTCAATTTTCATGCTTCCTGTATTAACAACACAGCAGCTGCAACTGCTCTGAGGCATCCTGGCCACCCTGCACCCACTTTATCCAATTGTTTTGAAAAGTAAGCCACAGGTCTTTTCCAATTTCCTAAAGTCTGTACAAGCACTCCCAAAGCCTGGTGCCCTCGCTCATGTACATAAAGCTCAAATGGCTTTGTTAGGTTTGGAAGTCCTAATGCAGGGGCACTCATGAGAGCAATCTCGATTTCATCAAATCCTTTTCGGCACTCTGCAGTCCACTCCAGCAAGTCTCCCGGCCCCTTAGCAGCTACATATAAAGGCTTTGCCATTAATCCAAAAGTAGGTATCCACCGGCGACACCACCCAGACATTCCTAAAAATCCCCTAAGTTCTCTTTTTGATTTTTTTTTTTTGGGGGGGGGGGCGATCTGACAAATCGCTTCTTTTCTTTTGATTCCTAATTTTCTTTCCCCCTGGGATATTTCAAATCCTAGATAGATTAGGCTTTCCTTCATGATCTGTACTTTTTTTCTGAGACACCCTATATCCCACTGTTCCCCCAAAATTTAATAAACTGATGGTTGTTTCTCTACATTCTTCAATTGTGTCTGCCCCCAATAAGATATCATCCACATACTGTAATAAGGTAGTGGTATCTTTCTTACCTTGCCATAATTTTAATTCTTTTGTGAGTACGTTACCAAAAATGGTAGGGCTGTTCTTGAATCCTTGAGGGAGTACTGTCCAGCACAACTGCATTTTGCATCTCGTTGTAGGACTTTCCCACTCAAAGGCGAATAATTGTGGACTTTGTTCCTCCAAAGGGATACAGAAGAAAGCATCTTTTAAGTCCAATACTGTAAAATAGACATCTGAATCATTTATTGTTGTTAACAAAGTGTATGGATTGGGTACCACTGGGTGCACATCAATCACTATCTGGTTAATAGCTCGCAAATCCTGTACTAGATGATATTCTTGTGAATGTGGTTTTTTAACAGGCAGGACTGGAGTATTGTACTCGGACTGACATTCTTGCAACAGTCCATACTTTAAGAAATTATTAATTATAGACTCCAGTCCAACATGGGCCTTTAGTTCATGGCATACTGTTTTCGCCTTACCGATTTAGCTCCTTGTTTTAATTCCACCTTTACTGGTTCTACACATCTGGCTCTTCCAGGCTTCTCCGTTGCCCACAAAAAAGGGACTACTGCGTCGATTACTTCGGAGGGAATTCCGCTTGGTCCACCCTCCACCTGTTCAGAATCCAGTGCTTTCTGTAGCATATATGCTTGTGCCTTCCAGGCATTACTTTGCAGAATATGCACTTGAACTTTGTTTTTATCAAAGGCTATCTGTGCCCCCAGTTTATTCAGTAAATCCCTCCCCATTAGGGGTAATGGGCATTCTGGCATATATAAGAATTCATGTGTTAACACTCTATTTCCTATTTTACATTTAATGGGTTGAAAGGTTTGACCACTTGCTTTCCCGTGGCCCCAATTACTGGCATAGAGAATTTACTCATTGGTCCCTTACAGCTATTTAATACTGAATATGTTGCTCCAGTGTCTACTAAAAACTTAACTGTTTTGTTCCCCAGCTTTACTGAAACCAGGGGTTCGGCTGGGGAATCCAATTCCTCAACCCCCGGTCCCCATCAGTCTGAATCTTCTGCACCAATCACGAGCAAATCTGCCTCCGGAACAGATACAGACTAAGGTTTCCAAATATCTGATTGTCTCTTCGGGCACTCATTTTTCCAGTGCCCCTTCCCCCTACAAATCACACATTGATCTCTCCTCAGTGAAATTCTATTTCCCAAATTCCCTCCTATTCTATGTCCTCTTCCACATCCTTGTCTTTGCAGAAAACCCCTTCCCCGAGAGGAAGTTTGTGCCTGGGCAAATGCAGCTGCCAACATTGCAGCATTTTGCTTCTTATCTTTCAGTTTCTCCTTTTGTTTTTCCTTTCTCTCTACTTCTTCCCTGTTACTGTACACCTTCTATGCAATTTCTATTAACTGTGATATTGACATCCCTGACATACCATCTACTTTCTGAAGCTCTGAGGGCCTGGGCAACATGATCAAGGGAGCACCCAAGAAGGTGAGATGAACTTTTCTCCCCTCTAACCATGGCCCCTTACTAGAGAGATCCTGGTGGAGAGCTGCACAGGGCTTCAAGAGCCTGGATAGACTAGTAAAGGCAAAGGTGAGTGTTTCCTAAGGCCATACTCCTTTCTGTGATGTCAGGAGGGTTGGACAGGGGGAATTTGGTGCAAAATGTGGATCTCTGGACGGAGATTTTCTCTGGACTTGTTTCTAGCAACTTTAACCTTTGGCAGCAATGTAAAGAACAGCCATTAGAGGCACGAACAGGGAGAAGCTCGTGCACGTCTTTTGCTTTGCAGCTGCAAAAGCACAAGGATGCTGTTCTGGAGGTGTTGCTGAGGGACCAGGAGGCCATTCCCGGTTTGGAGATGTTTGCTGAGAGCATGCTGGTGCTGGCTAAGGTGGTGAGGGAGCTGAAGGCGAAGGACTTGGGATCTGCTTTTGGAGACATTGCCAGGTCCACCACCAAGATGTGGCTGTGAGGGAAGCCACTCTTTCTCCCACTCCTATGAGAGGTGTGGTGTGGGCAGGGCCATGTAGGTCACCTGGAGGTTCATGGAAGAAATAGAGACATGTTTTGGAGAAGACCGAGGAGAAAGGGATGAGATGTGGCATGATCTCTCCTGGATCATGGTCTCATGCAGGTGTTTGGGGTCACCTTGGAGCATGGCGATGGAGGTCTTGGCACAGCGGGAGGGAGTCATCTCACTGCACTGCAGGTCTCTGCAGCTGGGCTCGTCACTTCAGGTTTCTGTCATAGGCAGTGGAGAGAAATAGCTGCTCGGAGAGTCTCTGCTGGCTCAGTGTCTGCTTTGGCTCTTTTGCCTGTCCCCTGTGGATAGGATGGGCTGTGCTGTGAAATGCCTGTTGCTCTCCTGGGTCAGGGGTGTGACAGGCCACCATGGAGTGCCCTGGTCAGGCAGTGGAGTCAGGAATCCTGCTTTGCAGAGGATTTTGAAGCACATTTCTCAGTGCAGTAGAAACCTGCTGTTTGCACCTCCCTTTTGGGCGCAGGGCAGGCTGTCCTGAGCTGGGACCCCCAAGGCCTTGGGGATGCAAAGGTGCAGGGAAAGAATATGGACAAGGTGAATCTTGTCTCCAAAATGTTCTTTCCAGAACTGCATTCAAACACACTGATTTATTGGTCTCTGAGGTTTGGATGGGCAGCTGAGAGCTGCTTCTTGGGATGCTGTCCTCCATGGGCAGCACTCCAATGTTGAAGAGAGGTTTGTACGAGGTGCCCTAGTTACCAACCAGCGTTCCTCAGTTTCAGGAGAAGGAGGTCCTTCACTCCTTGGCCTTCAACCTCTATGGAGTCCTGGCCTCCTCTGCCTCAGGGCAGAGATCATTCTTCCCCAGAGAAGTGGAGGAAGCATTGGCCAGTGTTCTCCTGCACCTTCGGGACCCATAAATCTCCGATGTAAGAGTCCCCAGAGCTTCTTTGCAAAGCTGCAGAAAGCCATGCGGCAATAGCAGAGATATTCTGTCGCTCCCACCTGCTTGGCAGCTGCCGGGTGTCTCTGCACTTGATTGATTGCTAAAGCTATTCCAACAAGGTTTCTCCTTCAAGTAATTGTGCTGAGCATTGTCCCATGATTTCGAGCCAAAAGCAATAAGGTGAGAGCAACATGGACGCCAGGTAATCCAGGACAGAAAGAACAACGTCTGCTATCCTTGCAGTTTTACCAGCAACTGCTCACTAACACCTGATAAGACCAAACTCTTTGGAATTAAGCAAGTTCTTGCCCAATAACTGAAGCGACCCATAGGGTTGGTATAGACCAAACTTCCCAGCCGGAAGGTACAAATACGTCAGCTCACCCAAACAGCCTTTGAAGCGGGTCACCAGCCACAACTTGTGGGGCAAATGGGAAAAATAACATCCCTTTTGCCCCACAATTTACCCCACATTGATGCACTCCTAACTGTGAGCTTGTTTCAGATGGCTGCTCCCCTATGCCATCCTCCCTGTTACTGAATTGATAAAGCAGCTGGAAGAACTGGGAATCATTATCAGATTCTTTCCCCTTATAATTCTTCTGCATGGCCTGTAAAGAAACCGTGTGGCAAGTGGCAGCCAACGATAGATTAAGGAGCCCTGAGTTCTGCCAGCAAACCGTCCACTGCAGCTATTCCCAGAATAATGGATATAGGCAATTGTCTTAATGAATGCCACTTTCCATTGATGGCGATTATAGATGTGAAGAATATATCTTTTATCAGCCTAATACCTGAGGCAGATAGGGAGAGATTTGACTTCACCTGGCAAGGAGTCCAAAATACATTTACTCATTTACCACAAATTTCAACAAAGTCCTACATTGCTCATGCGCTCTTGGCTAAGGAGCTGCAACCACTAAAATTACCACAAGAAGTCAATGATGTACTCTACATAGATGATGTCCTAATAGGTGGCCACCCTGCTGAATCTGTAAAATGGGCCATGGACACTATTATCAGAGAATCACAGAATGGCTGAGGTTGGAAGGGACCTCTGGAGATCATCTAGTCCAACCCCCCCTGCTCAAGCAGGGTCACCTAGAGCATGTTGCCCAGGACCCTGTCCAGACAGCTTCTGCATATCTCCAAGGAGGGAGACTCCACAACCTGTGCCAGTTCTCAGTCACCCTCACAGGAAAGAACTTTTTCCTCATGTTCAGACGGAACTTCCTGTGTTTCAGTTTGTGCCTGTTGCCTCTTGTCCTATCGCTAGGCATCACTGAAAAGAGTCTGCCCCCATCCTCTTCCTTCAGATATTTATACACATTGATAAGATCCCCTATCAACCTTCTCTTCTCCAGGCTAAACAGGCCCAGCTCTCTCAGCCTTTCCTCACATGAGAGATGCTTCAGTCCCTTCATCATCTTTGTAGCCCTTTGCTGGACTTGCTCCAGTAGCTCCATGTCTCTCTTGCCCTGGGGAGCCCAGCACTGGCCACAGTACTCCAGGGGTGGCCTCACCAGGGCTGAGTAGAGGGGGAGGATCACCTGTCTTGACCTGCTGGCAATGCTCTTCCTAATGCAGCCCGGGATACTATTGGCCTTCTTGGCCACAAGGGCACCTTGCTGGCTCATGGTCACCTTGTTGTCCACCAGGATTCCCAGGTCCTTCTCTGCAGAGCTGCTCTCCAGAAGGTCAGCTCTCAGCCTGTCCTGGTGCATGGGGTTGTTCCTCCCTAGGGGCGGGACCCAGCACTTCCTTTGTTGAACTGCATGAGGTTCCTCTCTGCCCATCTCTCCAGCCTGTCAAGGTCCCTCTGAATGGCAGCAGAGCCCTCTGGTGTATCAGGCGCTCCTCCCAGTTTTGTCTCATCATCAGACTTGCTGAGGGTGCACTCTGTCCCTTCACCCAGGTCATTGATGAAGAAGTTGAACAAGACTGGACCCAGCACTGACCCCTGTGGTACACTGCTAGCTACAGGCCTCCAAATAGGCTTTGCAACACTGATCACAAAAAGGGTATCTCCACAAATTAAAAAAAAAAAGGGGGGGTGGGCTCCAGAAGGCATGGTGCTTCCACCAGTGCAAGTCCCATCCCACTGACGGCAGCACCAGGAGAGAAAGGCTCTGTCCCTGACACCTCTCATGAGATAGAAGCAGGTTTCTGAGTCTGGACTTCAACCGGATGGATCTGACATTGCTGGGGGAGTGCTTCGGGAACAGAAGAGGCTTTCAGTATGGGAAATAAAAGTTCTAGCTAAAGACCCTCTGACGTTTGGCTCTTCCTTTTCCAACCAGGTAGTCTCTCCTTCCTTTGTGGAGTACCAACAATAAGACACAATGCACTGAGGGTTGATCCCTATTATGTGCAAAATCTCAGCTCATTTAACACGGGGTTTGGCTGGTTAGATGCGCATGGGACAATGTCATGGCCTTGGGTACAAGTGGTTAAGGCTTAGGTATCAGGGGTAAGTTTGGGCTTTGCGGTTATTCTACAGCTTCTGCCTGGTCAGCTGAGGGTACACAGAGCACCTCCTCATCAGCACCTGAGTGCTGTCCCCCAACACCTGCCCCTGCCTCGGCAGTCCCCCAACCTCTCTGCCCTCCTGGCATGACCCCGCCCTTCCCTGCAGCACCTCGCCATGCCAGCCTGCTGCTCCCCACCAAGCAGCCTCCTGCACCACAAGTGACCTCACAACCAAGGGCCCAGCCCTCACGCCTCCACTTGCAGCTCCCCCTCGCCTGCCCCTGCCCTCTGCTCTCAGCTCCAGGCGCTTGCACTCCAAGACTAAGCACCAGCCCTGCCATGCCTCTGCCTCTGCCTCTGCCTCTGCCTCTGCCTCTGCCTCTGCCTCTGCCTCCCAGGCCCCAAACGCCTTGGCGCTAGCCTTACAAGAGGCCTGGAGGGTTGCGGCTGCAACATAGGGCTTAGGCTTCAGGCATCAGCGGGGAGGTTGCGCTTTGCATTCGTGGGCTTTGGGAAAGCTTTTGGGTGGTGGCTGAGGGCTGGGCTTCATGTTTCTCCTGAGCATTTTGGGACTGGGCAAATTCTGTGGCCCGGGAGGGGGGGGTGTTTGTGTGGGGGTGAGGGCTAGAGCCTGGTCTAGCACTTGAAGGCAAGCGAGGAGGCCTAGGCCTTACCTGCAGACACAGGCAAGAGTGGGGGTAGAGGGTAAGGATTCAGGCTGCAGCGTAGCAGTTTGGGTTTGGCCTTTGCCACTAGAGGAGGGGAAGGAGGCAAGGTGGAAGGGTAGGGCTTCAGCTTAGTGGTGAGGCTTCAGGTCTGGCCCTGCCAGAGGAGCACTCGCAGGCCCTGTGCCAGCAGCATCCCCATTACCTGAAGCCTCCTGACCTCCCCAGCACGGGTCCTGTCTCTTGGCCAAGAGCTCCATGGCCTTCATGTGCTTATAGCATGTATGGCCTCATGAAGAAGAATGTCAAGGAGGTAGGCTATGGAAAGTAGCCAGACTGTCCTAGGAGGAAAAAGAAACAGTGTAAAGTGTCCCGCATATCTTATCCGTTACAACTCCTAGCTTGGCATGCTTTATCAGCTATATTATCACGCAACCATTTCACGATCATAACAGAATTCTTCTTATTGCACATAAGCCTGTTGCATAAAAACCTATTAGTTCCCCCTCTCCGTGTCCCTTGCCATGGTCAAATGCTCAGCGGCGCCTGGGATTCTCCCATCTTTTTATTGCCTCGATCTGGATAACACTGGGGAACCCCTGCATAGACACAGAGGGAATAATTGCCTTCTACTGATCCTTGTGTGCATTTTATTCGTGTATCCGTCCCTGCCCGGAGCTAGGGTGCTTGCACCCACAATTGGCATAGTCAGCAGGATAGACAAATAGCAATACTGTGGTCTAAGAAGGCAAAGGGGGAAGGCAAGAGCCAGAGGGAAGTTGCTCGCCCTCGACCACCTGGATGGCCTCAGACTGAGCAGTGGGGGCTGGCAGCCGCGTTACTTGCCATGCTGGCGATCCCAGAGGACTGGCCGGAGCTGGCAAAAGGGGAAGATGTCACCCCGAAGGCAACTGAATCTGCTTTGCGAGCTATGCCCTTTCAGGCTGCCTCAGAAGCCTCTTGAAAGTTAGCAGGATGGCTTGGTTGGGCATTGCTAACGGGTATTAGAGCCCTAGATAATGACGTAGTATCCTTGCAGCAGCAAGTGAAAGAGTTGGAAAAGCAGGTAGGGGATTTGCAAGATGCAAAGGCGATAGCCCAAGAAGTGATTACAGCACAAGCTGAGAAAAGCCAAGATTTAGCCCACAAGAGGGAGTGGCTAGCTTTGCAGATGGCTAATAAGCGCTGCAGGCGTTACGGAAAGGTGCCTGCTACTGCTTCTCGGGTGTGGGCAATTATAGCTCAACCTTCCTGGGATCCAGAGGTGTGGGATGGTAATATCTGGAGTACCTCATCTGACTCAGAAATTGAATCTGATATTGAGCAAGAACCCACTAACGCTCAGGTGTGGCCACTTGTTCAGATGCGGGGGGAGCGACACATAAATAGGGATACTGAGAGCAGTCAAGGACTTGTACGCCAAAGGAATTATGTGAGTTTTTGACTACATTTCAACAACAACCGGGGGAGTTAATACTAGCGTGGATGGTGAGAACCAGGGACAATGGGGCTGGATCATTAATGTTATTAAGGGAAGAACTGAATTTAATGAGCCCGTTGTCCACGGATGCTCAAGTGCAGCATTATGTCTCCCAACTTACATTTGCCTGAGATGGTGCCGGTAACCCCATAGTTGCTCCTTTGCTGTACCAGTGGTTATGTGCCACGGTGGTAGAGGCTTACCCATCTATGGGTGAGCTGTCCGCCACGGTGGGGGCATGGCGTATCATGGAGGAAGGAATAAACGTTGTGACAGTTGCGGGTGGCCATTGGACTAGCGGATGATAATGGTCCAGATGGCATAGAAATAACTCGGCAAATGAAAATGCAGTGATTGAAAGGGGCCCCAAGTGCCTTGAAACCGCTCCTGTTAGGGACGGCGATGCCTGCTACTGGTACAGTAGGAGCGCTGGTGAATAATTTGCGAGATCTAGCTTTGGGGGGTGGACCAGATTCTAGACGGGTAAGGATGGCTCAGGAAGTTGGAGCAAAGAGACAGGGAGGAGTGACTAAGGTGAGTGGAAAGGTTACACAAAAACAGATGTGGACTGACTTGCTGCAGGTGGGGATATTGCGGGATGAGATCAATGGCTTGCCAACTGCTGATTTATTCAAGCGTTGGCAGCATTTGCCTGCCAATCAACAAAACTGAGTTAAACCCACTGCCCCACCTGCACACAGTGCTCCCTGGAAGCTGCTTGCTAAGAAACAAGGAAGGGCAGGCGAGTCCCCTGAAATCCGAACGTGGGTTGCAGCATATCAGCCGAGGGACTGACGCCCATATGTACCCCTGCACATTAGATGACACTCGGGAGGGGAAATAGCTGTGCTTGCTTTAGTAGATACAGGAGCAGAAGTTACAGTGCCACACAGTGCCCTAAACCCTGGAAAAGCAACAACGCACACCTGCGGTTTGGGTGGATCTTCCACCCCCGCTGTCGGGCAATAGTTACTTTAGCGATTGGGAAAAACCCTCCCTTCTCCATTCCAGTCTTACTGGCACCCATTCATGAGTATATTTTAGGAACTGATGTGTTACTAGGTCGAGATATACGCACACTGCAAGGATTATTCTCTTTTGGAAGGAGTCCCTCACTGCCACAAGTATGAGTAATCACGCTAATCAGAGGGTACCCAAAACGGGATGGGCTGTGAACCCCGAAAAGGTACAAGGACCAGATATTAGTGTTCAATTTCTAGGAGTAGTGAGGAGAGAACAAATGAAGGCCATTCCTGAAAAAGTGCATAATACTATCCAGGAATGCCTTGTCCCTATGACTATAAAACAGCTGCAAGCTTTCCTAGGTCTCCGAGGATTCTGGCAAACTTTTATACCTCATTTAGCATACTTGATGCGGCCCTTGCAGCGTTTAACAAAGAAAAGCAGTCAGTGGCAGTGGACCAAAGAGCACCAGCAGGCTTTCAATTTCTTCAAGGAAGCGGTGGTCCAACACTCTGAGTTATTTACACCCTATGAAGGACAACGTTTTGAATTGGAAGTTATAGTTATGGGAGATACAGTATCTTGGGGGTTATGACAGCAATGTGCTCATGCACAGCATGAGCCCATAGGGTCCTGGTCCTGCCTATTGCAAGGAGCTACAGCAAATTACACCCCCATAGAAAAACAACTTCTAGCAGTGGTATGGGCCCTGCAGGACACAGAACAAATTACTGGACGCCATCGCGTCACTGCGCATACACCCATCCCAATTCAAGCATGGGTAAATGATGACACTGTTAGAGCCCATGTTGGAGTGGCCCAAACTGCAACGCAATGGAAGTGGAAACATTCTTTGCAAGCTCGACTGAAAGGAGGGAAGAAGGAGTTAAGCACCCCACATGCCACTTTACTGGGAGAAGTACAGTTTAAGCACATGCCCTTACTATCTGAACCGGAGGGTCTACCTCTTCCTGCCCACCCCCACCCCCCAGCAGAAGTGTCACCGGTACAAGAAGCTCCTCCCTTTGAGATGTTATCTCCTGAACAGCGGGAGTGGCCTTGGTTTTCTGATGGTAGTGTAGTGTATTCTTGGGCAGGAGGACACGTATGGCATTCTGTGGCATACAACCCTGCCATGGACACTATCTGTTTTGCCCCCGGAACAGAATACTCCAGTCAACAGGCTGAACTAAAAGCTGCAGCTGTAGCTTTAGATGAAGGAGATGCATGCTATCTCTATACAGATAGTTGGGTAGTGTACAAAGGCTTGCAAGCTTGGCTGCCAACGTGGGCCACTGCACAATGGAAAATACACGATAGGGAACTTTGGGGAAATTCCTCGTGGGAAAAAAATTGGAGTATTGTGCAGACAAAAGTTATTTCAGTACGACACGTTGATGCCCATCAAAGGCAAGAGACTCTTGAAACGCAATATAATTCAGTGGTTGACCGAATGGCAACCCCCTCAAAGTTGAAACAGGCCTGACAAGCGCACAAATGGCCAGGGCATCAGGGCCCTGTCACCGCTCGAGCTTGGGACTTGTCACAAAGTCATCCCATGCTAGTGCTACACTGCTATAAGACTGCACGTGCTAATTGTTCCCCCTGTATGAAGGTAGTAAAAGTACCCCTAACTAGTACATATGGTCGCGTTAAATGAGGTGAACAACCATTTACAACCTGGCAAGTAGATTATATAGGCCCACTGCCCCCTTCACAGGGAAAAAAGTATATTCTAACTGCCGTAGACACCTACACAAGTCTGATGTGTACATATCCCACCTCTCAGGCGAATCAATCTGCCACTGTAGGAGGTTTAGAGCAACCGATGTATACCAATGGGATACCTAAAGAAATACAGCGTGATCAAGGTACCCACTTTGCAGGACATGTAGTGCAGGAATGAGCAAAGGATTTGGGGATCACCTGGATTTTACACATCCCATACCATCCCCAAGCTAGTGGACTAATACAAAGAATGAATGGTTTACTGAAAGAGCAAGTTCGAAAACTCACCCCAACACAGATATTAAAGCGATGGGCAAGTGTATTGCCCCAGGCACTATTCATGCTTAACAAAAGACGTGTGGGAGTACTTACTCCCTATGAACGAGTGCAGATTAAACCAACATTGGCACCTCCCCGCCGAATATCAGCTATGGAAGGAGGGGTTGCCCCCCACGTGCTTGCCTCACGAGAAGTAGAATTCTATGCACCCAGATCGTTATTAATTACCAAGTGGAAAAATACAAGCCTACGCTTGCAGCTCGATTGTCCATCGCAGCATGTATGGCTATTCACACCTTTGGTATCCATTCAAATAACTCCACTTCTGCTAACTTCCTCTCCAGATTTATCGTTCCAGGTATCTGCATCTGTGCCAGTAAATATTTCACAAGGACCAATGCTGGAGTACCTCAAATTCAGCAAACACCTTCAACACATTCCTTAGCTAATGTGTAGATACTAAATCCTCACAAGGAAAAACGACCTGGTACCATCCTGGCAGACAGCCAGGAGCAACGGTCCTAGTGCATGCGAGGTCCCCTCGGCATTTGTGAAGTATTGCTGGTATGCTGCATCCTGTGCTCCCCAACAAATGCGATCGACTTGCAGAATCATCCCGTACCACATATAAATACATGGATCTGGCTAGCTCAGTGTTTGGCTAACTTATCTGCCTTTTGTATTGCAGGCGGATGGTCTCCCGATGAGGTACTAACCACATGTTATATAGGAATACTAACCTCCCTTCAAATATTACAAAATTATACATTCTTGAGAAATTTTGATATCCAACTCACCCCCTTGAATTTATACGATCTGGGAACAGCCTCTACTAAATTAACACCTTGGACGTATTCATTTCAGATTGCCAACGTGTCCAAAGCAGATTTATGTTTTTGCTTTGTCCATGCTACCATACCAAAGTATGATATGACCAATATGCAATTGAAATGTAACAGTACTATGAATATAACCTTTAGGGTGGTTCCTTTTACGCAGCACCACTGCTTACACTTATGTGCCAGCCAATACCACCGGTGGCCCTTGCGCTATTACGCTAAGCATCCTCCCTTTTATGACAGAACAAAAGAGAAAGCCACGGCATGTTTTGCATGCCACATGTGACCCCCACATGAATCTGTTTTCTCATGGAGAGGCTCCAGGATTGTTACTGAGCCTAACTGGTGTCCCGGGGGTGGTAACCCCTAATTATAAACAAGTAGAACATGTCGCTTGTGCTTTAGGTTAAGGACTAAATTGGACATCTAAAGCCATCGCCTCTTGAAACAAAGACTTAAGTGCAATACGACAAAGCACTCCGCAAAATCAATTACTAATTGACTACGTTCTGCTCCAAACATAACCATGGATGCCATGATTTTGCTGGCATGTGTTGCTTCAACATAACTGATGAATCAGCATCTATTGAAACTAACATCTATCATCTGCAAGATATTATTCAACATGTTTCCCAAAATGATGGCGAAGCATGGCTAGCCAACTGGTTCAGTTCTCTAACTGGGTGCTTAGGCCACCTAATCCAAGGAGGGCTTCTGTTTCTTTTTGGCCTTGTTTTATGTTATGTTATAGCATCATTTCTCTGTAAAACCCCTTGTCCACACCCATCACACCCTCATAAAGATTGGGACAGCCTGTGACTAGTACCTCATCTCGGGGGTAGAATGTATGGAGTAATGCGGAAGAATGTCAAGGAGACAGGCAATGGGAACTAGGCAGACTGTCCCAGGAGGAAAAAGAAACAGTGTAACCTGTCTTGCACATCTTCTCTGTTACAACCCCTAGCTTGACATGCTTTAGCAGTTATAATATCACACAACCATTTCATGAGCATAATGTAATTCTGCTTACTGCGCATGCGCCTGTTGCATAAAAGCCTATTAGTTCCCCCTCCCCGGGTTCCTCGCCATGGACAAACGCTCAGCAGTGCCAGCAATTCTCCCCTCTTGTCTTCTTATTGCCTCCATGGGGGATAACACTGGGGAACGCCCGCATAGACACAGAAGTAGTAAACGCCTTCTAAGGATCCTTGTGTGCCTTGCATTTGTGTAACCAGCCCTGCCTGGGGCTAGGGCAGTGACCCCACCTTGCACCCACACCCACCATTACCTACAGCTCTAGGCACAATCTCTGATTCACACTGCCCAAGGATTGTCCTCACCTTTGACTCCCTTCTGCATCAAATCCTCAAACAGAAGAGCAGTTTGCAGCACACGCTAGGGCACGGAATCCTGTGGGAAAGTTAAACTCGGAGGTATCAACTGCAGGCGGGAGTATTGGGCTGCCCAGAGGTCTTGTCCCCTCATGGGGAACCCATTCTGGGTAAGCAGCGTCACCTCTAGTGCCTCATGCTACCCAAGCTATCACACTCCGGCCCTGGCTCCAGTGTCCTACCAATGAGCACAGAAGGAGAAGGCACAAACCCCTGCCAGGAAGCAGCTGTTTCATTACCTTTCTTGCCACTGCTGTGTCAGCTTTTCCCCTCTCCCGTTCCTGGGTGGGCTTCACAGGTGCCACAGGCCTCAGAGGTGGAATTCTAGGTGCGGTCTCAAGCTTGTACCTGGAAACAGCAAGAACACAGCAGTCTAAAGGGAGGGCACCAAAGCGTCCTTTGCACCTCCTGTTAATAATGGGGACACACGGTCACATGGGAGCTACTGTGAAGTCCCTCCTTCTCCAAAGCAGAATATGCAGAATATGCCAGATGCTGGAGGACTGTATGAGGCAGCTGAAGGACATAATGAAGACCTCCAGTGCTTGGAGGGGCATTAGCTTCCTCATCAGGCTGTGCCAGGACTTCCCTGTCCTTCCTGTGAAAAAGCTCGTTTTAACCCAAATCCTCTGCGTTGCCGTTGGAGACCATCTCCCATCTCCTGTGGGAGCCAGGGGCATGGAGCCAGCGCCATACCCACTCTGCAAAGACAATGGCATGACCAGAAAGGGTCTGAGAAGCAGCAGTTTTGCTGCCTGAGAGGACTGACTCCCTCGTGTCTGGCATCTGCAAAGGGGAGAGAAACATGTGAGATGATGCCAAGAAAATTATCTTGTTGCTCACAAGAGCAGCAAACACTTCCACTGCTCAGAGAAGAAGCTGCCTCTCTGAAATGATGAAACAAAGAACTCGGTTCCTCACAGCAGCCCCTCAGTTAGCAGCTGGAGGGGAATACATGAGAAAGGGTAATAACCCCTGCAAGGCTGAGAAGCCAGAGACTCAGCCCGGAGACCAGGTGCTTCCTAATGCAGCAGCTGATGGAGGTAAGTACAAGAGAAGGCATTTCACTAGCTGGGGTTCCTGCTTGCTGCATTTTTCCTGCTGCCTTGAACTGATGCCTTCTGAGGTGTGAACAAAGAGCTGGTCAGCACAACTAGACCAACACAGTGACAGCAGCAAAAGGGGTGTGCTCCAATCTGGGCTTTGGTCTGCCTGTTCTTCGGCTTCCAGGCATGGATTCAAATATGACCCTGAAACAGAGAGGCACTAAACCCTGGTTTTCTGGAAGAAGGGAAGTCTCAGGGCAAAACACACAATAGGTGTGATCTTTTCTTTGAAGTTTTCCACGAGCACATGGGAAGGGGAACTTGGGCTGGAGGAAACTTTGGTTTGACCCACTACAGAAATTCCCGGGTCTTCTATGTCACCAAGTCCTCTGAACGCTAGAAAAGAACAGTCCAGGGAGGTGGCATTACTCTAGGTCAGGACTGTCCCTGGGACCAGAGAGGTCATGGCAGGCCAGCAGAAATGCATCCACTTGTACTTTGCTAGGATTTCAAAAGAACAAGAAGGAGAACTGGAGAAATGGAAAACTTACCCCAAGAAGCGCTTCTACCAGCTGTTCAGCCCCATTCAGCTTTTGCAGGATGCAGCTCTGCAGGTCTCAGGCTGCAGAAAGAGCCAAGGATCTCTCCATGAGACTGGGGATGACAGTCATCTTTTCTGCAGAAGACGTGCTGCTGTTGATGAGTTTGCCAGGTAACGGAGTTACGGGAGGAAGTAAGCAGGCCATGTGGCATCCGACAGGAGGAGCGAGAGATAGATAGGATATTCCCAGAGACCCTACAGCTTCAACCCCCCCATAGCAGTGGAGATGCAGGTGGGCTCTGTGCCATGTGCAACACTAAGTCATAACTCTGTAGAAGATGAAGGCTGGATCATTCAGTATATTCCAGGCTGGGAGAGATTTAGCTGCGCCACATCACATGAATACAAGGAAGAAGGAAAACACAAGTACTGCGCTACAGCCCTTCCGTTCTTTCAGGCCACCCACAGCACCCTCAGAAGTGCACAGCAACCATCCCTGCTTTTGCCACCAGAGGCCTGTCCCTGAGAGCAGCCAGACTAATGTTGCCGTCACAGAGAAGATGGCATCCTTTGAAAAGAAAGGCCAACTCCAAACACAGCTCTCAGCTCCTGCTGCCCCACAGGCCTCACCCATGTCCACTACATCTGCAGTGCTGGCAGCGCTGACCAGCAATCACAGCAAAGCTGGCCTCTGAGGGGTTTTCAGGCACACTATGGTCCCCATCTCTCTTTCAAAGCTCTCTACATCTGGCTCACTTCTAAGCAGAAGGAGAATGCAAGGGGCAGCATGAATGCTGGTGTTTGCCTTGACAAGGTCCGGTGTGGCAAGAAACATGGACCAAAGTTTTTAACTAGATCCGAGCACAAGAGGAATCCCCAGGACACTGGGCATGCAGCCAGCTGTTAAAGCAAGTCAGAGAGAGAGGGAGTATAACTGTATTGTGCATTATGATGTCATGATAATAATAATAACAAAAAAAAGTTGAAGCAGTTTTCAGGACCTGGTGGAGGAATTCTAAATTTCTACCAGTCACATCTGAACAGCACTTGTGCACATCCTAAAGATGTCCCAAGGAGAAGCCAAAGGGTCAGGCTGTCTTCCTACCGGGAACATAGGCCTTATCATCGGTGAGGCCGTGAACCTCTGCAATATGCTTTGAAAGACGGAACACGGGTCTGCGAACAGTCAGAAGATCACGCTTCCCACCACCAACTTGTTCAGTGACAACACCGAAGGTCCCAAGACGAATAATTCTGACTCCCTGAAAATAGGAAGGAAGAGAAGAATTATGAGACTGTTAGGTGGAGAGGCTGATGACTGGTCAGCGCATAGCGATGGTGCTCAGTGCCCTGCCCACTCCTGCTGTACTGGAAAGCTTTGGAGAAGCTTTGGAGAAACTCTTTGGAAGAACCTTCCAGGCCCAGGTGGCAGACCCACCTCCTTCAGCGCCAGCTGCCGCACACACACCTCCCCAGGAAGCAAGGGTCTCTGGAAAGTAAGTGAAAGACACGTCATGCTCCGGGAGGGCCAACTCACAACCATTCAGCACATCCCTGACCTAGGAGATGACAAGTGCAAGCGCATTCTAACAGCATCCCCCTCCCCAAACATATCCCATCCCTGACAGCAGCTGCAGAGCTGAGGTGGGGACAGGGGCTTTAATGTGGACCCAGGAGGGGTCTGGATCTGAAACAGAGGCATTAGGGCATGGAGATCCTGCCACGGGACATCCACTAGGTGTTCCCAAGCTTAAAGCCTGCTCTGCCGCTCTGGACATACAAGGAGATCCAGCAAGAAGGAGCGGGAGGCAGTGGCCGGTCTCCCAGACAGCAAGGCACTGGGAGCTGAGGAAAAGTCCAAGGATTCATTTCCAGCACAGCTGTTTCTGGAAGCCTCTCCAGAGCCCAGCAGGAGCTGCAGGAGCCCTCAGCCTTCTTCAAACAGGTCTCCTGTCCTTCCAGATGTAGCTGTCACAGGGGGACCCCCTCCCTAGGGATTTTGGCAATGGATTTGCACGCAGTGAGAGGACAGTGCTGTGCCCAATGTAGTGCGGGGGCTCAGGGCATCCCGCAGGGTCTCCCCTGCAGGGCCAGGCATCTCCCACTGCTGCCAACAGCCCCCCCACATCTGCCAACAGCCGGGGACTGTCACTGGGCTGCGATGGGTCTGTGCCCATCGCCAGGGCCAGCCATGTGCCAGGTGCTCACCCCAGGGCAGCCATGTGCCCATCCCCACTCTGGACCTGCCATGTGCCAGGTCCTTGCTGGGGCTGGGCCAGCACTGGGCACCCTGGGCCCAGGCAGGGTGGGGAACCGCTCTGCCCTGGGAGGACGCAGGGCCAGCCCTGCCAAGGGCTGGGCACCCCGGCCTGGAGGTGATCGCTGCGGCCACCACACACCAGCTCCAGCGGCCGGTCCCTGCCCAGGGCAGCAGGAGCAGGCAGCTGGGGCCGGGCCGGGCCCAGGCGGTGCTGCTGTGGCAGCAGCGCCAAAGGTCGGGGTGGAGAGAAATACTGCGTCATGTCAGCGCTGCTGCACAGTCCTCCTGCAATAGGACCCAAAACCGCGTTGCTGCCAAATGCCAAGCAGAACTGTAACTTGATCAGCGTGCATGATCATGGGCCTTGGTCTTGAAGAAGGAAATGGAATTAGAAAAAGCATAAAGCATAAACAAAGGGTTCCTTCCCTTCCCAGGTAGCTTTTTCAGAAAACCAGCAGTTACCCACTGTTACCTGCGATCAGCTCCCCACCAGTCCAGCTTGCTGCAGAGTGGATCAAATGCCAGTGCCAGCACGATGGGGAAGACCATACTGGAGGGGTAAAATCAGTGGGAGGGAGAAGGAGGGGTTCTGTTTGACTGATTGTTTGTTTATTTGTGTTTATGGCAGTATCAGCAGGGCAGGAGAGCCCAGGGCAGCCCTTGGCAGGGGCAGGGCCACGGTTGCCAGGCAACATGGCGGGGGGGGCAGGAGGCGGGAGGAGGCCACGTGCCCTGCAGCCAATGGGGTGCGGTTGCCAGGCGATGCGGGGCAGGAAGCAGGAAGCAGGAAGCAGGAAGCAGGAAGCCAGGTGCCCGGCAGCCAGCAGGGTGCCGTTGCCAGGCGACAGGGGCGGGGCCCGGCCTGCCCTGGGGGAGGGAGTCCCAGGCCCTGGAGGTGGCTGGAGCCCGGCTGGTGCGGCCATGGCGGGGCAGCGCGTGGGGCCGGGAGCACCGGGGAACCGGATCCTGTGCGCCCCGGCCACGCTGCCCCAGCCCGCTGGGATGGGGGGCCGTGTGCACCCCGAGGCCTGGCTCTCCGGGGCGGCCATGCACCCTGCGGAGGCGGTGGGTCCCTGCCCTGCCACAGCCGGAGGTGCTGGCCAGGCGGGGAGGCCTGGGCCTGGCGCGGCCCGAGGGGCTGGACCGGCTCTGCCTCCTCCTGGGGAGCCGCATTGTCCCAGGATGTGCTGCGGCGCTGGCCCCAGCATGGCAGGTTTCCCTCTCTCCAGGCTCTCTGGGTGCCGATGTTGTCTGAAAAGCGGATTCGTTGCCCGGTGTGCAATAAGCCAATAATTACACAGTCAGGAAAGACATTTGCCTATGTATTTCAGAGTTGCGCAAGCCTGGGTGCTCGGTGGTTTTCCACAAATGAAGCACACCCCCACCCCAGGCTTTTCAAGTAGCATTTATACAAACAAATTGCCAGGTTTGCAACTTTCTCTTTTACACTAATTGGTTAGTGATTTACATACAATTATAATTTTGTTTACACACCATTTTACTACTACGCATGCTCAGGGGAGTGGTCTTCACCTGGGCACGGGTCTTTCTGACCTATGGGCGTGATTTTTGTTATTATAATGAGGACAGTTCAGTTAGGGATACATGGACCTCCAATTCTTTTGCCAGATTGGCAATACGTACCTAGAAATAAAACATTTGGATTTAATGCTTCTTTTAGGGCTTTAGCAGTTCTAGGATGCCCTTGATTAAAGAATGCTTCTTTTCAGAAGATAGAGATAGAGGTTATCCTAATCTGCCTAGTTTAAACAGCATGAACATTCTTTCTGAGCTTCCAGGGGTGTCTTGTAACAATTCCCCCCTCTGAGACTTATATGACCATTCTCATATCAGTCTCACCCCTTTTAAGAGTTTTCCCTTATTAACTTTGTACAACATCTAGAAATGCACTGAATCACTACATAAACACATACAGAAACTAATAACACCATTCCCAAAATTGTTAAACACTTTTTAACCCATGAGCTCACGTCAGGGAACCAGGAAGTCAACCATTTCCATGTTTCTTCAAATCCGAAAGAGGTATCATCTTTCTGAACCCCATGTAAGATTTCAGTCTGCTTCCAGATTTCATTTAGATGAGTAGAAATTTTCCTGCTTTGATCTGCATATACACAGCAACTAGTATTTATGACTGTACATACTCTTCCCTGAGATGCCAATAACATATCTAGAGCCATTCTGTTTTGGGTGGTTATTTTAGCAATTTCTGAAACCTCCTCCTGTAAAGCTGCAATGGCATCAGAGGTTTTATTTCCTATTTTCTCCATAACTGTTGAAATATTTACTCTTGCTTTTTCAAGTTCACTCACTCCCAATTGTGGAAACAGCCACCTTGCGAATGAATGAAGCCTAGGTGGTCGATCTACTAAAGGATTATTGACCCTCTTTTGTCTCCTCATGAATGTTCTTAGCCATGATTTTTGATACTTGTTACTCTATTCTTTTGTTACAGTACTATTTGGGATTATTGCCCCTAGAGTACATGTCCCTTGTTATGGAAATTAGGCTTGTTGGCCACCATAACAGGGCCCGACCCTAGGTTCCCGAAGAAAAGTTCAGAGCCAAATCAAAGCAAATTAAATAATTACATTTTAATGACGCACGTGCAGTAATTACAGCTCGAGCTGGGTGCCTTCAAAGAGGGACCCCGAACAAAGAAATCCCTGGGCAATTATAGCTTTTCCAAATCAAGTTTCCCACCCCTCACACGATAGTTCAGACCAATAGTAATTTTTAGGTCTGGGGTCTCCTGCTCCTTACTGGGTCTCATCGTTGTTCCCAGGCAGGCTGTTTTTCTCCCTTATCTTTAGTGTTGCGGTTTCTGCTGACGGTTGTACCTTTGTTTCTTGTTGGGTCTTACTGTTGTCTCTCAAGGTCTTGAGGAGGAGGAGGAGGTGATTCTAAATCATAACAATTAACACTGCCCCAGCAGTGAGCTAAGGCTTTGTCCCTCAAGGTCCTAATGCCCTGCACTGCTCTCATTTCAAAGCCTTGACACCCTCCCTTTCGGAGTGTGAGACGCAGGAATGCAGACTGCTTGTAACTCCCTTATCTTCCTAGCCTGAACCAGCTCTGAGGCCCTTTTCTTACTGGACTAAGTAAAAGTTCATTATTTTCTCTAAGTGCGGCCTAAGGCTCCAGCAAATTTAGCTCCTCATGCTAAGCAAGTTTTATAGAAGTTGTGCTAAGCGGCTACCTCTAGACAGTTTCAGTTTGCTGTTCCTTAACAGTCCCCCCTTTGTTTTTATGAAGCATCCCTGCTAATACTTTAAACAGAGTTCTCAAAGTTTTTCGAGGCGTACTATTACTTTCCATAGTCTTATGTATAATATGATCCTAAGTAATAGGCATAACACAGTTAGACAAACTTAACACAGCCGCTACTGCGTTGAACACGTGACCACAAATCCCTGTTGCAGTTGGTGACCATCCTAGAAGAGTTTCCCAGCCATGATGTTCTCTGTCCTTCTTTACCCTTTCCAAGACATGGTGTATCTCTTCTGCATCATGATGAATGGTGGTTAGAGTTTTTTGTCCATTGTTTCGGGTGTGTTCTAGTAGTCGACGCAAATCATCACGTTGTAGTCGTTTCTTTACTAGTGTAAGATTGATTCTGATGGGGGTAGGTAGCAAATTTTGGCTCAATGTATAATTAGATTGTAACAATTGATAAGATGTAATAGGAGCTGAATAATTAAAGTCGCATCCCATAATTTTGGGTAAAGTTACAAATACAAATATTTGAGTAATTGATTACTTGTATCTACAACAATGTTATCTATGAATATAAGATTACAAAGTGTTCTTACAGATACACATCCTTTTTCAACACATACAAGTACAGTTCAACTCTAACAGCAAAATAAGAACATAGTATGACAGTATATGGCCTGTTCCATTTAGGTTTAAACTGGATTTTTTGTGAAAATACTTTAACTAAAACTGCATCCCCAGGCTGTATATCAGGCACTTATATTTCAGGTGGTGTGGACTGATATCATTGAGCATTTATTATTATTATTTTTTAAAAGATTTTCAAACCTTTTTTGCATACTTAGAACATACTGGCTTAGTCGTTCATCTCCGTCTAACAGGCTGGTCTTAGCTGGAATAAGAAGTCCCTGGTACAGCTAAATGTCTCCCGAAGAGAATTTCCGCTGGTGTTAGTCTTACGGGTTGCCATGGGGCATTTCAGACATCCCATAGAGCTAAGTTTAATGCTTCTGCCCAATTTAGGCTAGCATGTGTACATATTCCTGCTATTTTTCCTTTTAACGTTCTATTCATGATCTACTATCACTAACAAGTGTTTGTACCCATTGGCGGATCGCATATCCGCATAATTTATTTGTAGCCTTTGGAATGGGAAGTAGGCCCACAGTCATCCCCGTAACTCTGAGCTTGGTTTGCTACTTGAAAACTTCTGGCAGGTCGGGCAGCTATTCATTTTTCTTTTTGCTGCTGTGTAAAATCCTGGAGCGGCCCATACTTTCTGTACCTGCTTAGCTATTGCCTCGGCTCCCCCATGAGCTTTATCATGAAACCACCTAGCTAGAGTAATTAATTTTTTTTTTCCTTTGGTAGAATTGGTTTTCCTCCAATTGTCCATATTCCATCATCATTTTGTTTTGCTTCCCACTATTCCCATTGGTTTTTTGATTTTCCACTGAGCAGTGCTTTTCATACATGGTTTTGGGGTCTATTAAATTTGGTCACTCACTTTGGTTCATCCTTGGAACTGCCCCCATACATTCTCTCAGAGGTTGTCGAGCTGCAGCCTTTGCAGCGGCATCAGCTAAAGCATTTCCTCTGCTAATTTCTGTAGTGTCTTTAGTATGGGCTGGGCAGTGCATTACAGCAATTTCTTTGGGGCAGTTGGACTGCTTCCAGCAAATTACATATTTCTTCTCCATTAGCTATTTTCTTTCCTGATGACATAAAAAAAAAAAAAGTCCTTGTTCTTTCCGTAACATCCCTGTTACATGACATACTCCAAATGCATATTTAGAATCGGTATAGATATTTACCCACAAGTTCTTACTGATTTTTGCTGCTTGGGTCAATGCTACTAATTCTGCTCCTTGAGCACTTAGAGACACAGACAAAGGATTGGTCTCAAGTACCTCAAAGACGTTAGTGACAGCATAGTCGGAGTGGCGCCTTCCGTCCAAATAATAGGATGATCCATCTGTAAACAGAACTAAGTCCAGGTTTCCCAAAGGTTCGTCTTTAAGATCCTCCCGGGGCTTGTTCGAGCTGACGACCACTTGTTCACAGGAATGATGTGGCTCTCCATCCTCCGGTAGAGGCAATAGTGTTGCTGGATTTAAGATACTGCATCTCTTTAAAGTCACATTATCTGCATGTAATGTTTTCAGTTCATAGTGGTGAGCTCTCTGTGGGGACAGTGCTTGAGTCGCGTATTGTTTCACTAACAGTTCAGCTTCATGTGGCACATACACAGTCAATGAGTGACCCAAAACTACAGGTCGTGTTTTTTTCAATAAGAGCTGCAGTAGCTGCTATTGCTCTGATGCATCCTGGAGTGCCTTTAGCTACCAAGTCTAGCTGTGTGGAGTAAATAGGCCTCAGGTAAATCCCCAAATCCCTCCAACAGTGGTGCAGATGACTGATTGACTGGCATTTCCCCTCTTTTGCTGGAAAGCAAATTCCAGGAAGACTTCCTTGTGGCAATAGGTATGAGTAAGAGCATGCGACCTCGGGTGCGGGAGGGCTGGGATCTTGCCAAGAATATGTCTACGTCTGCTCCAGCTGGCCCTATTTCGTCGCCGTGCTGTCCCCGTTGTGCTGACATGTCCCATGACTCGCCACCTCCTATGCTATTAAACGTGCCACCAGCAAACGGTGCTGGACGCTGCATGTCTGCAGGGATGCTCAGCCACAGCCTACCCCCAGAGCCCATTTGCAATGAGCTTTGCAGCCTGAGATGTGGGCAGCAGAGCTGAGGGCAGCTGGATGTGCGAGCACACACTGCCCACGTCCGAATGCCTGGCCTTTCCTGCCGTTTTGCAGCAGATCTTGTGTCTATCTGTGTCTGTAAGACTGGGCTGTGATATTAGCATTATCTTGGGAATGGGGTAACATATTCAATTTATATTTCTCAATATTACACCTTTGTAGAGCTGCATAGGGCCAATCATTCATATTTCTTGATAATAGGAATGATGAAGAACTTCCATTTTCTTTTTTGAATTTAAGCCTCATGTGGTGACAACCTGCCTAACATTCCTCCTGGAAACGTTCATACAGTGGTGAAGTTCTGCATCCACTTATACCAATCCTAATGAAAATAAAGGTTTTTAATCAACGCACCACATGAGGGAGCAGAGTTAGGCCCAGCGGATAATCCTTGTCTGAGAACTTTGTCGTTGCTTTCAGCAGGGCTAGCATTTTACATAAGCAGCTTTGAGACCGTATTTTATAATTTACCTGTACTATTGGTCAGAGACCTAGACCAGATTGTTCAGGTGGGGTGAGAGTATTTCAGCCCCAGCTGCACTGCTGCTTTTGAATGCTGTGTTGCTGCTGATGCTGGAGCAGGCAATGCCAGTGCAGTCCGGCACAGATCTCGTGTTGTTTCTGCCCCGGGCACTTGGGCTGCCACTTGGTAGGGAATCTCTGGAGTCTGCCGCGTCAAAATCACAGTGCTTGACTGAAATCCAAGATTATGCTGATGTTGCAAGCATTGCAAGTCTTGTAGTCCTAAGTGTAACGCATCTGTGGGGCACCTAAAAACACTTCTCAACAGCATATTGTTTGCCTTAGGGCTGGAGCAGCTCCCAGGGTCAAGTTTCCTTGGCTGGCACTCCCAGGAGCTGTACCTTACTGCTGATCTGCGTTGCTCACCCTGACACGTCCCTTTCTTTTAAACAAAACAAACTGAATCCTGGGTAAAATTGTCTGGAACAAACACATATGCACATTTCCTGCAAGGGCCAGACAGAGCTCTCCATGTTATGATGAGCATGGCAGGTAGCCACTAAGTTACTTTGCTTGATATATTTGGCCTATCAAACTCGGTTACCTTGTGGTGACACTTCCTACCTTCTCAGTGATCACAATGTGTTTTGGCCTAAAAGGGCCAGCAAAACTGGCACTTGTACCTTTCTCATCAGGTGATCTCTTTGCACTGTACAACTGCTGGTAGTTCTGATTTCATGTTGGACTCCAACGGTAAATTTGGGCAGGACAAAATATCAGTGCCATTTTGTTGAAGCCCACCACACACAAGACAGGCAGCTTTGCACTGTGGCATTAACCGTCTCCTTAGGTCTGACAGTTACACACATACTTTGCCTTTTCTCTGGTAACTTTATTAAGCTATTGCCTATTTATTAGTCCTCTTCAGCAAGAAGTCCCAAACCAGTTTCATTTTGTTAAAATTCATAGTATCTCAACAGTGTGAAGCCACACATTTGATACTTACCAATCGCAGACCTCCACCACGCAGGAACAGCACGTAGCTGCAGAAGACCAGCAGAAGCTACAGGCACGGTTTACCTTGAGTTAATGTAACTCACCACAAGAGGTCACCAGTGTCAACTACAAGAGCAAGTAAAACAACCACACGGGCTTATCATTCTTCCAGCAGTGTATTTGCAAAGCTGGCTGAAGAAATATGTCTTTTTTAGATTGCTCCATTAACTTGAACACCTCTTGGCAGAGAAATGAAGTGTTTTATTTTCTCCTTTCCTGTTATACTTGTCCCCCTTTCCCAGACTCATACATAGCTTGCCCTTCACCACTCCTCTCTTTACGCTCACCTTCCTCAAGCCAAACCCCCAATGAGGGCAAGAGCTGCTGCACAAAAGCTGTCGTGATGTTTCTGGGTCTCCTTCCAAGGCAGCCCTCTGCAGTGCTGAAGAGCCAATGTAGGGAACAGAAGTACCTAGGGAGGAAACTGCGGCTCAGGCAGCACGGGGATGTTTCTTAAGGTAAGGCCAGCTAAATAGTGCTGTCTGTTGCCCAGGAAGGCTGAGGAATCTCCACAGCTGGAGGCTTCCACCACTAGTTCAACAGGTGGTCAAGAGCCCTATTCTCAGAAGCAGATGTCAGGAGACTGCACCAGCAGAACCTTTCAGTAACATCACCACCTTTGCTGTTGAGCCATGCAGGACTACGTAGTGTTGTGCAAGCAGAAACGTGGGCTGAAGTGCATGGCTGTCCTTGACCTGAGACCACTTAAGTATTGGCTTCATTGGCTTCAGAGTTGAAGGCTCAGCTCTCTTCAGGCTCTTCCTTGGGGCGAACCATGCAGCTCTTCCTTGGGACGGATCTAACATTTCCTAGTCGGCAAACAGTGGCTTCCTGAGGCTTGTCTGGGCTGGGCGTCGAGGCAGGCAACAGGGCTGTGTGCACAGCACCCGGTTGCCACCTGCTCCTCCCGCGCACACTTGCCTTGGCACCCAGGACTGCTGGTTTCATAACCGGCTGGCTGTGGAGAACACTTGAACGTTGCATTTTCTTACAAAGGTCACTTTTCACTTCTTTCTGGTCTTCTCTCCATTTGTGCCGGTTCTGTTGTGGCTTTGTCACCAACACTGACCAAGAGCCTGCAGAGTTGCTCTGAGACCAGCCCAACAGCTCTGCAGTCACGGTTTAATCCCTGCCTACCGGACAAAGCAATGCCAGTCAGCCCTACGCAAGGCACAAATGATCTCCACAGACTGTTTGGGGGGAGAGGGGGAGAGCTCCAAGCTGGAGCAGCACAAGCCACAGTGGCCTATAGCCAAGGCTTTTCTGTCCCCAGGCCACGAAGCGGGCAAGAAAGGCAGAAGCATCCTGCAAGGAAATATGAACCTCTGCAATACAGGCAGAGCCACCCGAGATGAGAGGCACTTCTTTCCTAGACCCCTTCAGGTCCACAGGCAGCTTCCTACAGGTACGATTTCCTTTGAGTTCACGTCACTCACCACAAGAGGTCACCAGTGTCAAACACAAGGAGAGGTAAAAACATCCATGGGCTTACCATTTTTCGGGCACTGAGTCTGAAAGGCTGCTTTCAGAACTCTGCCTCCTGTCCCAAGCATCTCTGTCGTGAAAATTAGACCTTTCTCTGAAAGCAATTGCTTTGATAATGCATCCAAGGGGTGCACTGGTGGTACCACCAGTGTGGTGTCCACCTATGTGGACGTCAGTCTTTCTCAGATCTCAGCCCCCTAGTCTTACTGACTTAGCAAGCCCAGAGGATCCTGACTTGCAAAAGCCATGTTCGTTATCTCTGCCTACTGCAGCCTACCCACACCTCATGTCGATGACACTGTTGTGCTGAATAACCATTAAAAATGGAAGTGACCAGTTCCTAGGGACTCAAGCACCAGGCGAGAGGTCTTTACATGCTAAGAGAGGAAAGAGGTTCCCAGCAGGCACCCACCTGCTTCAAGCAGAAATGTGCACTTAAATGCACTTTGTGTCTCTGACAATTTCCCTTGACAGTGCTGGGAAGTGAGGCGCAAGCGTGTTTTCTGAAGTGAATTGTGAGAGGACCAAAAGTGTTCGCAGAGCAATGTTTAGGGAGGAGCTTTTCTGGAATGGCACATTCCAGCACATCCCATTAAGGTAAGCATTGGCTCCTCACGCAGCACTCATCCCAAACAAAGCAGCTGCTGTTTTCCCCCGCTGTTTCCTGGTGTGACTTCACTCAGCATCCCTGGAAGTGCTCTGGAAAGCACCCTCTGGCGAGATGGTGGAAGATCTGTCACACCCTGAGGTGCTCCGCCTGGGTGCTGTGTCCCAAGCCCAGCATCTGCACAGCGGGGCTGCAGTGGCTTCCCACATGGGCAGTCTCGGCCCCTTTGGAAACCGCTGAGGCTGGGCATCCTAGCGCATTAGCGGAGAGAGCTGCACAGGTTGATCTCTCTGCTTTGTCTTTCCTTTCTGAAAACCTAGTCTGCATTCCTCCTTCAAATCTCTTCTCCAGGAGCACAAGCGCACCCAGCACAAGCAGGCTGTCTTCTGCTTCCCTACAGCAGGGCCGCAAAAGCCTCATTCCCCCACCCTCCCCTTATGTCCCAACTGCTACAACAGTCACGCTTGCCGCCGCATCTGCCATCACCTCTCTCCGGTTCTTCCCTCCTCATCTACTAAGCAGCTGCTCAGCTGTCAGCATTACCAACAACCTTTGTCTCTGAGGGCCATAATCGGCCCTGAATCATGGCAGTCCTGGGTCTGTGTTCTTTTGAATGAAGAGCGGAGGGGAAGGATGAACAATGTCAAAGCCCATCTGTAATGGCTTAGCCCAAGAAGCTCTGCACTGCACTGCTGTATAGCTCTGCGCTGCACTGAGCTCCCCCAAGCTGCTTACACCTCTGTGAATGACCGAGGGCTGGGGTAGGGTAGAGGGCATGTCCAACAGAGCAGCAGCTGTCCTGTTGCAGCCAAACCTAGCGTTTTAGCCTCCCCTTCATGTGCTTACTCACTTCAACCCAATGTGGATTACCACAGAGATGTATAGTCTCTGATGTGGCAGCATGCATCACTTTCTCCTGGCCCAAGGTTATTTCACCTCTTTTCCAACCCCTTGGTCTTCTTGTTGGAGCACACATGATGCCCCAGAGCACTTCAGCACCAGCCTCTCACCAGCGCTGCTGGTTTCCATAGCAAGTAGGAATATTCCTGTCTGAGAGAATGGGAAGCCATAGTATAGAGTGATAGAGAGGGCTCTTGCTCCAACCAGTGACAGAGACAGAAAAAGCATGCAAAACTTGCACAACCCTGATCGCCTCTCCGCATTCGTTTAGCCTGTTGCCAGGCTCTCGCCTGTTCTTTCTGCTCCTGCAATAGTGTTTTGAGAAACTAACCTGCTGCAAGGAGACTGCGTACTGCTTACAGGAATGGGCATAGGCAGAACCCCTCTCCCTTTGCTGCTGGTAAAAGATGAGCTTACATAGTCTTGACACGAGAGAGGTCTTTTCTTCCCAGTTGTACCAGCTCCTGTACAGCTCGCTGGCACTTAGGTAAGAACAGAATTTATTATGCCAGCAGGAGGTACTAAGATGTTGGGGCAGCAGGAGTCCAAATTCTGGCTTGTGTCTTTAGGATGAAGCCATGGGCAAGAGTTGAGGGACTTGTTTCCACATTCTGATTCACACGGTGGAGTGACCAGGAGGAGGTTTCATGCGGTACCTTTCTTCTCAATGGCAGACCCCCATCACAAAGGAGGTATACACCCCTCCTTCAGCATCCAGTCCTTCTTGCTTCGCACCTCCAAAGGTGAAACGTTAACGCGTTATCTTCTGCATGGAGATGGAGCCCAGTGAACAGAAAGCAGGCGGGAATGAAATCAGTGAAAGATGAGGCCAAGGTACCAACACAGTCCCTAACTACTGGAAACATTAAAAAGACACGTGAGAAACCAAAGAGGACAATCCCGTGCATTCGTTTTACAAGAGACTGCAAGGAAGAAACAAGAACTTGCCAGGACTGTGCCATTTCTCAGCCACTTCGACTAAAGAAAAGAAAAAAAAGAAACAGCCATTATTTGCTTGCAGGTTTTGAGAGCACCTATGAAAGGACGGTGCTCTATGCTAAACAGAACAGCCACATCTTTATTTCATTTTTATTTTTATTTTCAGAAAAGCTTTCCTGATGTCTTCCAGCTGGCAGCATTAGTTCTGGGTTGCTATTTTTCCATGAACATGTACTCGGTAAATACAGGTGTATTCTGGGTTTCCCCAGTTGCTCTGTACAAGGATTTGTATATACTGAAAGGCTTTGTGAAGCTCATTCTGCAAAGAAAACACGGGAAAAGGAACACAGCGTTACTGGGATGTAAAGAGCAACACGAACAACCAGCACACGTCCCTCTGCCAGCCCTGGTCCTGCTCAGGAAAGCACGCCAGCCCTCCCAAAGGAGGGCAGCTTCCCTCTCTCTGTCTCTCTCTCCTTCTTTCATTGGGCTGGAAAAGGAGTCCTCTGCATCTGGAGAGCAAATTCAGGAAGGCGGTGAGAGCAGCGGTGGGACATGAGGCTCAGCAGCGCTGCCCGCAGCCTTTTGCCGTCAGGTGCCCCCGTTTTGGGGCAGCACACAGGCTTCCTGTGGGTGCAGCAGCCAGGGGCGCAGCCGGATCTGCCACAAGTGGTGCGTGCAGCCAGGGAGCTCCAGGCACCCATGGGTCCGGCCCTGCCCTCCCTCTCTTTTGCTACCACAGCCGGATGTTGCTTGGCCCTCTAAGCCCCATGTGTCTTCCTTGGCCATGGGTCAGCCCCCTCTGCCCCCACAGGCAGCCACTGAGGACTTGCCTGAGGACATAGACTTGCCAGCACCCTTGCCAGCCTTCCTCCCTGCCGTTGCCTGCACGCGCTTACTGTACCTTCAGTGGGAAGACCTGAAGGGCCTCTCTTTCAAGGTCGTACATGAAGGTGCCAAGCAGGGTGGCTTCTCCTTCCTCGTCCAGCCCCTCAGAGACAAAGCACAAGAGCAGCAGGTCAGGCCCGACGCCAGCAAGGGCAAAGGCACCCAGCGCTTCAGGACCTGTTCTCCGCCCGCCCTCGCCCGCAGCTCTGGCTGCAGCCTGCCACAGGTTCTGGTGCAGCTGACTCTCCTCCTGGGCTTTTCATCTCGTGCCCCCAGAGGCTTGCCCAAAAAGCACTAAGCCCATCCTCAGAGGCATAAAACCAGCACACCGCTTGAAAGATCCCCTTAGGGCACTGCAGGGCTCAGCAGAGAGCAGCACACACACTTGAGCAGATGGGCAGTGACAAGCGAGCCCCTGCTATGGCTTTTCCCCACAGCCAGACCCCAGCCAGCTCTGCCCGACAGGGACTTACAGAGACAGCGATATCTCTGGGGGTGCTGCTGATGCTGCCAGACGGAGAAGCTGTCTTGGACGCGTGCTGCACAGTGACAGCTGTTGGCCAGATTCGTGCAGGCAGCTTAATGACAACCTGCCCCTGAGAGCCTCGGAAAGACCAGCACTGTCCTGGAGTAACGTCCGGCTGAAACCAGAAGGCAACTGCAATGAATGGTGAGGGAGTGACGGGGACAACAGCACTACCCGCGTAAGCAGAAGCACAGGCGGCCCTTTGTCTGTGCGTTGTATTTCTGCTCCTAAAGGAATACTGCTGCACAGAGGGCAGAGCCCCTGGGCTTTGTCCCCAGCTCCACAGGAAGCAACTGAAGCAGCACTGATGCTTTCTGCTAGAATACCTGCAAAATGGTATCTGGAGGCATGGCAGGACACAAGAACCAGACCGCCCGGCAGAGCCAACTGTCTTCCCCCGCGTAGCTGCTGGAGGTTCTCTGCAGGTCAATTGTGGCACCTGAAAGGGAGGCTGAGCTGAGGTCTTGCTGTGTGGACAGCAAAGGACAATGCAGCTGTTCCCTTTTGGTCCAGAGGACAACTCCATGGAGAGCAAGAGACCCTCTCCGTCAGCACAGAAAGTCTCTAGGGCAGTGCCAGAGGCACCAGCAAGGAGCCCAAAGGCAGGACGGTGGGGGAGTTCCAGGGAACTCCTGGGCCACAGCCTTGCTCTTCAACCCCCACATGTCACCACATCTCCCTCCGCGTTGCTGAGCAGAGTGTGCAGCACAGCCTCCTTTGGCAAATGCTACACACAAGCGCAGCGCCAGGAGACTTGCTGTCCTGTGTCCATACCTGAGGTTTGCAGAGCCCAGTCTGGCATCTGCACGGAGCCTTCCGCAGTCCTGTTAAACATGTCCCATCTCATTTGCTGAACTTCCTGGCAAAGACAGAAATGGACACAGAAGACACCACCTCAGCGGGCAGCTCTGGATGACTACTGAGTCCTAGCACAGATCCAAGGGAGGAGCCTGTGTCAGCCAATGCAATACAGACCTTGTCCCAAGAGCTCCAAGGCACAGTGCTTCCTGAGGAGAAACGCAAGGACTCGGGAAGCACATCCCTGTCCACAGCCACAGTGTGCGCCTGGGTCAGGTCCCACCCCTCTGTCTCCACCCTCCACGCTCTCTAGCTCAGGCCCTGCCAGCACCCGCTGGTCCCAGCAGGGCACCTGTGTCTCACCACTGCTCCGGGGGCCAGCCCAGAGCTACCGGAGGCCCCCCCACACCAAGAGAAGGATCTCAGGAGTCCTCTGCTGCCTGAAGAGGCCTGCCTAAACCTGCCTAGCAGAAGAGGCTTTACAGCAGAGAAGCTCCACCAGCAAGCCCCTGGGAAAAGAGTGGGGGCTCAGGCAAGCAAGGAAACCCCACCAGCATCTTCAGGAAGGCTCTTGCCAGAGGCCCTGCTCATTCAAGCCTTGTTGCACAGAAGGTAGCATCACCTGCTTCATATGACCAAGCTCCACATTCAGGAGAGACAGCTCCTCCTTCAGAAGCTGCATCTGTTTGCCCTGTTCTTCCAGCAAACTCAGCAGTTCCCTGCAGAGAGCCAGCAGCCGGTGTTAGAGAGGCACCCAGCCCCTCCCAGGAACCCCTCCCAAGCTCAGAGAAGAGAAGAGGTCCATGTGCTTGGGCCCCTTTTCCTTGCCCCAGTTTAGCAGTGCTTCCCTCCACCCTCCCTCCAGCTTGAGCAAAAGGCAGACACAAGGAAAAGACAGGAGCCCTGGCAGGGCAATTAGCACATGCTCAGCTGACACTGCTCCATCCCATCAGTGCTCTGCCAGTAATTGTCTCACTGTTTGGCCTTCAGGTCCGGTACAAGCCATCCTAGCAGCTCCTGAAAGGCAAAAGCTCCCCATTAGCAGAGCCACTAGGAGACCTGCCAGGGCTTCCCAGAGAGCCTTCTCGAGGAAGGCACAGCAGAAGCTGCTGCCTCCCTTTGGCATAGGGAAGCTCTGCAGAGCTTCACTGCAGGCAGCTGGAGCGTTTGGGCTTTTATCCACCCACCGCCAGCAGCTCGCCTTTGCAGGAGCTGCCTGTCCTGCAACCACAGGCACTGACCTGTGGCACTTCTTTTGCCCACGTAGTCCAGCCTGGCAGCCACACCACGCAGGAAACACCCACTGTAATTCACAGCACCAAGAAACAGCTATGTCACTTGGATTTCAGGTGACCCCGAGAGTCCCGGGGCTTCCTCCCAGGCGTGGGTGGCAACAGCTTTGCTGAGCCCACAGGGAACTGCTGCAGCGGGAGGATGCAGCTCCACCCGGGGCCCTTCCTGCAGCCCTTCGGGGTCTGCACAGCCACCCTCTCCAGCAGTGCTTCGTGCCCCACAGCTACTGCCCATTTCCCCTCACTGCTCCACACAGCACCAGAGCCAGAAGCCATGGGTTAGGAAAGCTACTTCTCCAGCACTGCTGCTGTGCTGCCCCCGGAGAAGAAAGACCCAGTGCAGCTGGGCTCTACTCCACAAGCCATGCACACGCCTGACCCTGGCCGCCTCTCACCGCCTCTGCTTCCAACAGCACGCCTCCGAGCAGGGGGCCACTGCAGCAGCCCTGGCAGAGGCAGCGCAGGTGCTGGCCTGACCCAGGCCCGGGCGCACAACCTGCAACTCAGCCTCCTGCCACAGGCTTGCAGACTAAGCAAGGGCCTTGTTGAGGTGGCAGGAGCAGCGTGCCTGGGAGAGCACCAGGCTGACTTCGATGTGGGCATATTCCTGCAGCCCTTGGGCCACAGGAGGCTCTACACGCACCACCCAAATAGGAAAGCTGTAAAGCAGGAGGGACCTCTGTCCCAAAGGTCCTCCTTGGTCCACTTCCGAAGGCTGTGTGCACCTAGAGCACTTTTTGGGCCAGCTGTCACCCACAGGGTAGTAGGGAGCATCTCTGGAGCTCCCTGGAGCGCAGAAAGGCCAAGCTGCATTCCAGTGCCTCTGCCTCACCCGGAAGACTGGCATCCAGCACCTCTGTGCTACTGCTGGCAGCTCTTTGCTCACAAATACTCACCAAGAGCAACAGGCATCAACCACAGGAGGACTTGGAAGCACCGGCTTTTCTTCAGGGGCATCTTTTGCCTGGAAAAGAGGCAGCCCTGTTGCTACCAACGTTCCCAGCTTTGGGCTAACCCATTCCCCAGGGCATGTTCACTCCCAGGCTGAAAAGAAGCCATTTTGGAAGCCTGCTGCTGACAGAGAGCTGGCAGAGCAGACTCCAAAAGGAACGATACTCACAGGGCAGAGACGCAGGTGCTGCAACGCCTCCAGAGCACCGTAAGGAGCGTGGCCAGGTGCCAAGGTAGGCGGAAGATCCTCCCTGGGCCAAGAAACCAGAGGAAAGTGAGGTCTCGCTGCTGAGGTCCCTTCCGTGGGGTCCCCACACCGTTCAGCTGCCCGTGGGAGGGACATACTGAGCCTCGCGTGCTCTCCCACACGAAGCACCGGTGTAGCCGAGGGAGGTCCGAGGGAGGGGCTCGCCCCGAGGGCTCCGCGGCACGGAGCTTACCGGCATTGTCCCCGGCACGGTGGCTGTGGCTCACGGGCGCCTTGCTGGCCGTGCTGAAGACAGCCCCGGCCACCTGGGCCCCCAGCAACAGCTGGCAGTCCCACTCGTCGGAGGCTGCCCGCGACTCCAGGTGGCACGATCGCCGCTGGGGAGCCCGTCTCCTGCCCATTGCTGGGAGGAGAGCAGTGCGCAGCTCACTGCCTCCCGTCCACACACACGCTTTATGCTGGATGGGGCAAAAAGACCCAACCGACCCCAAAGGAGCACGCTTGCCGAGGGCAACGAGCCGTGAGGCTGCGGTGAGCTCCCTACAGTGGGCTGAGGGCAGCTGCGTCCCCGCGGGGTGATAAGGGGCGGCCGGCTGTGACCTCACAGGAGGCCGTGAGGTGGCACGAGGTGTGCTGTGATGTCACACTGGAACACACCACCGTCGCCCATCCCACGGGCTACCCGGGGCCCCACTTCCGCCACCCTCCCGCGGGGGTCCCCAACCGACTTCTCCCTCTTCAACAACGTCACTGCTCTTTTCTAAATTCATCCTTGACAGAGCAGTTGTTCTCATCATTTTGAAATTTTTCTTCTCATCTTTTTTGGATTGCAATTGCAATTTAATTGAGATTTAGATTGCTGGTATTCCTCTTGGCAAAGAAATGAAGCATTTCATTTTCTCCTTTCCCACTATCCTTGCCCCCCTTTTTCAGACTCATACACAAGCTTTCCCTTCACCACGCCTCTCTTTTCACTCACCTTCCTCAAGCCAAACTCTGGCTGATGGTAAGAGCTGCTGCACAACACTGGGTCTAAGATTAGCCCCACTGCTGTTTTCTGACCAGGAAAAGAAGAGGCAGCAGGGTCAAAGGATAACAGAGTGGGATTAAACTCCCCATGGCCCTGGCAAAGAGCTGGTCTTCCCCAAGTGTGACGCATCTCCTGAACTTCCACTAGGTTGCACATTTTTTGTTATTTCCACATAGACCTTCAAAGCACTACCTCTGCATCTAGCCTACTGGGATAGGAGAGCACTGGAAGACAGTGAATCCATGAATGACATTGAATGCACCATGGCCAGGGTGTTTCTCTTCTTGGACACCAAAGTGCCTCCCTCTCCAGTGCACTAGAAATGATCTGCTGCTCCTATCTCCGTGCAGCCAGCAAGCTGTGTGGATTTTATTCTCTTTCCCTTGGCTTAGTGAGACAGCTTGAGCAGAGCCTTTTAGGGCTGCCGTGATGTTTCTGGGTCTCCTTCCAAGGCAGCCCTCTGCAGTGCTGAAGAGCCAGTGTAGGGAACAGAAGTACCTAGGAAGGAAACTGCGGCTCAGGCAGCACGGGGAAGTTTCTTAAGGTAAGGCCAGCTAAACAGTGCTGTCTGTTGCCCAGGAAGGCTGAGGAATCTCCACACCTGGAGGCTTCCACCACTAGTTCAACAGGTGGTCAAGAGCCCTATTCTCAGAAGCAGATGTCAGGAGACTGCACCAGCAGGACCTTTCAGTAACATCACCACCTTTGCTGTTGAGCCATGCAGGACTACGTAGTGTTGTGCAAGCAGAAACGTGGGCTGAAGTGCATGGCTGTCCTTGACCTGAGACCACTGAAGTACTGGCTTCAGAGTTGAAGGCTCAGCTCTCTTCAGGCTCTTCCTTGGGGCGAACCATGCAGCTCTTCCTTGGGACGGATCTAACATTTCCTAGTCGGCAAACAGTGGCTTCCTAAGGCTTGTTTGGGCTGGGCGTCGAGGCAGGCAACAGGGCTATGTGCACAGCACCCGGTTGCCACCTGCTCCTCCCGTGCACACTTGCCTTGGCACCCAGGACTGCTGGTTTCATAACCGGCTGGCTGTGGAGAACACTTGAACGTTGCATTTTCTTACAAAGGTCGCTTTTCATTTCTTTCTGGTCTTCTCTCCATTTGTGCCGGTTCTGTTGTGGCTTTGTCACCAACACTGACCAAGAGCCTGCAGAGTTGCTCTGAGACCAGCCCAACAGCTCTGCAGTCACGGTTTAATCCCTGCCTACCGGACAAAGCAATGCCAGTCAGCCCTACGCAAGGCACAAATGATCTCCACAGACTGTTTGGGGGGAGAGGGGGAGAGCTCCAAGCTGGAGCAGCACAAGCCACAGTGGCCTATAGCCAAGGCTGTTCTGTCCCCAGGCCACGAAGCGGGCAAGAAAGGCAGAAGCATCCTGCAAGGAAATATGAACCTCTGCAATGCAGGCAGAGCCACCCGAGATGAGAGGCACTTCTTTCCTAGACCCCTTGCAGGTCCACAGGCAGCTTCCTACAGGTACGATTTCCCTTGAGTTCACGTCACTCACCACAAGAGGTCACCAGTGTCAAACACAAGGAGAGGTAAAAACATCCATGGGCTTACCATTTTTCGGGCACTGAGTCTGAAAGGCTGCTTTCAGAACTCTGCCTTCTGTCCCAAGCATCTCTGTCGTGAAAATTAGACCTTTCTCTGAAAGCAATTGCTTTGATAATGCATCCAAGGGGTGCACTGGTGGTACCACCAGTGTGGTGTCCACCTATGTGGACGTCAGTCTTTCTCAGATCTCAGCCCCCTAGTCTTACTGACTTAGCAAGCCCAGAGGATCCTGACTTGCAAAAGCCATGTTCGTTATCTCTGCCTACTGCAGCCTACCCACACCTCGTGTCGATGACACTGTTGTGCTGAATAACCATTAAAAATGGAAGTGACCAATTCCTAGGGACTCAAGCACCAGGCGAGAGAGGTCTTTACATGCTAAGAGAGGAAAGAGGTTCCCAGCAGGCACCCACCTGCTTCAAGCAGAAATGTGCACTTAAATGCACTTTGTGTCTCTGACAATTTCCCTTGACAGTGCTGGGAAGTGAGGCGCAAGAGTGTTTTCTGAAGTGAATTGTGAGAGGACCAAAAGTGTTCCCAGAGCAATGTTTAGGGAGGAGCTTTTCTGGAATGGCACTTTCCAGCACATCCCATTAAGGTAAGCATTGGCTCCTCACGCAGCACTCATCCCAAACAAAGCAGCTGCTGTTTTCCCCCGCTGTTTCCTGGTGTGACTTCACTCAGCATCCCTGGAAGTGCTCTGGAAAGCACCCTCTGGCGAGGTGGTGGAAGATCTGTCACACCCCGAGGTGCTCCGCCTGGGCGCTGTGTCCCAAGCCCAGCATCTGCACAGCGAGGCTGCAGTGGCTTCCCACATGGGCAGTCTCGGCCCCTTTGGAAACCGCTGAGGCTGGGCATCCTAGCGCATTAGCGGAGAGAGCTGCACAGGTTGATCTCTCTGCTTTGTCTTTCCTTTCTGAAAACCTAGTCTGCATTCCTCCTTCAAATCTCTTCTCCAGGAGCACAAGCGCACCCAGCACAAGCAGGCTGTCTTCTGCTTCCCTACAGCAGGGCCGCAAAAGCCTCATTCCCCCACCCTCCCCTTATGTCCCAACTGCTACAACAGTCACGCTTGCCGCCGCATCTGCCATCACCTCTCTCCAGTTCTTCCCTCCTCATCTACTAAGCAGCTGCTCAGCTGTCAGCATTACCAACAACCTTTGTCTCTGAGGGCCATAATCAGCCCTGAATCATGGCAGTCCTGGGTCTATGTTCTTTTGGATGAAGAGCGGAGGGGAAGGATGAACAATGTCAAAGCCCATCTGTAATGGCTTAGCCCAAGAAGCTCTGCACTGCACTGCTGTATAGCTCTGTGCTGCACTGAGCTCCCCCAAGCTGCTTACACCTCTGCGAATGACCGAGGGCTGGGGTAGTGTAGAGGGCATGTCCAACAGAGCAGCAGCTGTCCTGTTGCAGCCAAACCTAGCGTTTTAGCCTCCCCTTCATGTGCTTACTCACTTCAGCCCAATGTGGATTACCACAGAGATGTATAGTCTCTGATGTGGCAGCATGCATCACTTTCTCATGGCCCAAGGTTATTTCACCTCTTTTCCAACCCCTTGGTCTGCTTGTTGGAGCACACACGATGCCCCAGAGCACTTCAGCACCAGCCTCTCACCAGCGCTGCTGGTTTCCATAGCAAGTAGGAATATTCCTGTCTGAGAGAATGGGAAGCCATAGTATAGAGTGATAGAGAGGGCTCTTGCTCCAACCAGTGACAGAGACAGAAAAAGCATGCAAAACTTCCACAACCCTGATCGCCTCTCCGCATTCATTTAGCCTGTTGCCAGGCTCTCGCCTGTCCTTTCTGCTCCTGCAATAGTGTTTTGAGAAACTAACCTGCTGCAAGGAGACTGCGTACTGCTTCCAGGAATGGGCATAGGCAGAACCCCTCTCCCTTTGCTGCTGGTAAAAGAGTGCTGCATAAGCTCATAGTCTTGACACGAGAGAGGTCTTTTCTTCCCAGTTGTACCAGCTCCTGTACAGCTCGCTGGCACTTAGGTAAGAACAGAATTTATTATGCCAGCAGGAGGTACTAAGATGTTGGGGCAGCAGGAGTCCAAATTCTGGCTTGCGTCTTTAGGATGAAGCCACGGGCAAGAGCTGAGGGACTTGTTTCCACATTCTGATTCACACGGTGGAGTGACCAGGAGGAGGTTTCATGCAGTACCTTTCTTCTCAGTGGCAGACCCCCATCAGAAAGGAGGTATACACCCCTCCTTCAGCATCCAGTCCTTCTTGCTTCGCACCTCCAAAGGTGAAACGTTAATGCGTTATCTTCTGCATGGAGATGGAGCCCAGTGAACAGGAAGCAGGCAGGAATGAAATCAGTGAAAGATGAGGCCAAGGTACCAACACAGTCCCTAACTACTGGAAACATTAAAAAGACACGTGAGAAACCAAAGAAGACAATTCCGTGCATTCGTTTTACAAGAGACTGCAAGGCAGAAAGAAGAACTTGCCAGGACTGTGCCATTTCTCAGCCACTTTGACTAAAGAAAAGAAAAAAAAGAAACAGCCATTATTTGCTTGCAGGTTTTGAGAGCACCTATGAAAGGACGGTGCTCTATGCTAAACAGAACAGCCACATCTTTATTTCATTTTTATTTTTATTTTCAGAAAAGCTTTCCTGATGTCTTCCAGCTGGCAGCATTAGTTCTGGGTTGCTATTTTTCCATGAACATGTACTCGGTAAATACAGGTGTATTCTGGGTTTCCCCAGTTGCTCTGTACAAGGATTTGTATATACTGAAAGGCTTTGTGAAGCTCATTCTGCAAAGAAAACACGGGAAAAGGAACACAGCGTTACTGGGATGTAAAGAGCAACACGAACAACCAGCACACGTCCCTCTGCCAGCCCTGGTCCTGCTCAGGAAAGCACGCCAGCCCTCCCAAAGGAGGGCAGCTTCCCTCTCTCTGTCTCTCTCTCCTTCTTTCATTGGGCTGGAAAAGGAGTCCTCTGCATCTGGAGAGCAAATTCAGGAAGGCGGTGAGAGCAGCGGTGGGACATGAGGCTCAGCAGCGCTGCCCGCAGCCTTTTGCCGTCAGGTGCCCCCGTTTTGGGGCAGCACACAGGCTTCCTGTGGGTGCAGCAGCCAGGGGCGCAGCCGGCTCTGCCACAAGTGGTGCGTGCAGCCAGGGAGCTCCAGGCACCCATGGGTCCGGCCCTGCCCTCCCTCTCCTTTTGCTACCACAGCTGGATGTTGCTTGGCCCTCTAAGCCCCATGTGTCTTCCTTGGCCATGGGTGAGGCCCCTCTGCCCCCACAGGCAGCCACTGAGGACTTGCCTGAGGACACAGACTTGCCAGCACCCTTGCCAGCCTTCCTCCCTGCCGTTGCCTGCACGCGCTTACTGTACCTTCAGTGGGAAGACCTGAAGGGCCTCTCTTTCAAGGTCGTACATGAAGGTGCCAAGCAGGGTGGCTTCTCCTTCCTCGTCCAGCCCCTCAGAGACAAAGCACAAGAGCAGCAGGTCAGGCCCGACACCAGCAAGGGCAAAGGCACCCAGCGCTTCAGGACCTGTTCACCGCCCGCCCTCGCCCGCAGCTCTGGCTGCAGCCTGCCACAGGTTCTGGTGCAGCTGACTCTCCTCCTGGGCTTTTCATCTCGTGCCCCCAGAGGCTTGCCCAAAAAGCACTAAGCCCGTCCTCGGAGGCATAAAACCAGCACACTGCTTGAAAGATCCCCTTAGGGCACTGCAGGGCTCAGCAGAGAGCAGCACACACACTTGAGCAGATGGGCAGTGACAAGCGAGCCCCTGCTATGGCTTTTCCCCACAGCCAGACCCCAGCCAGCTCTGCCCGACAGGGACTTACAGAGACAGCGATATCTCTGGGGGTGCTGCTGATGCTGCCAGACGGAGAAGCTGTCTTGGACGCGTGCTGCACAGTGACAGCTGTTGGCCGGATTCGTGCAGGCAGCTTGATGACAACCTGCCCCTGAGAGCCTCGGAAAGACCAGCACTGTCCTGGAGTAACGTCCGGCTGAAACCAGAAGGCAACTGCAATGAATGGTGAGGGAGTGACGGGGACAACAGCACTACCCGCGTAAGCAGAAGCACAGGCGGCCTTTTGTCTGTGTGTTGTATTTCTGCTCCTAAAGGAATATTGCTGCACAGAGGGCAGAGCCCCTGGGCTTTGTCCCCAGCTCCACAGGAAGCAACTGAAGCAGCACTGATGCTTTCTGCTAGAATACCTGCAAAATGGTATCTGGAGGCATGGCAGGACACAAGAACCAGACCGCCCGGCAGAGCCAACTGTCTTCCCCCGCGTAGCTGCTGGAGGTTCTCTGCAGGTCAATTGTGGCACCTGAAAGGGAGGCTGAGCTGAGGTCTTGCTGTGTGGACAGCAAAGGACAATGCAGCTGTTCCCTTTTGGTCCAGAGGACAACTCCGTGGAGAGAAGAGACCCTCTCCGTCCGCACAGAAAGTCTCTAGGGCAGTGCCAGAGGCACCAGCAAGGAGCCCAAAGGCAGGACGGTGGGGGAGTCCCAGGGAACTCCCGGGCCACAGCCTTGCTCTTCAACCCCCACATGTCACCGCATCTCCCTCCGCGTTGCTGAGCAGAGTGTGCAGCACAGCCTCCTTTGGCAAATGCTACACACAAGCGCAGTGCCAGGAGACTTGCTGTCCTGTGTCCATACCTGAGGTTTGCAGAGCCCAGTCTGGCATCTGCACGGAGCCTTCCGCAGTCCTGTTAAACATGTCCCATCTCATTTGCTGAACTTCCTGGCAAAGACAGAAACGGACACAGAAGACACCACCTCAGCGGGCAGCTCTGGATGACTACTGAGTCCTAGCACAGATCCAAGGGAGGAGCCTGTGTCAGCCAATGCAATACAGACCTTGTCCCAAGAGCTCCAAGGCACAGTGCTTCCTGAGGAGAAACGCAAGGACTCGGGAAGCACATCCCTGTCCACAGCCACAGTGTGCGCCTGGGTCAGGTCCCACCCCTCTGTCTCCACCCTCCACGCTCTCTAGCTCAGGCCCTGCCAGCACCCGCTGGTCCCAGCAGGGCACCTGTGTCTCACCACTGCTCCGGGGGCCAGCCCAGAGCTACCGGAGGCCCCCCCACACCAAGAGAAGGATCTCAGGAGTCCTCTGCTGCCTGAAGAGGCCTGCCTAAACCTGCCTAGCAGAAGAGGCTTTACAGCAGAGAAGCTCCACCAGCAAGCCCCTGGGAAAAGAGTGGGGGCTCGGGCAAGCAAGGAAACCCCACCAGCATCTTCAGGAAGGCTCTTGCCAGAGGCCCTGCTCATTCAAGCCTTGTTGCACAGAAGGTAGCATCACCTGCTTCATATGACCAAGCTCTGCATTCAGGCGAGACAGCTCCTCCTTCAGAAGCTGCATCTGTTTGCCCTGTTCTGCCAGCAAACTCAGCAGTTCCCTGCAGAGAGCCAGCAGCCGGTGTTAGAGAGGCGCTCAGCCCCTCCCGGGAACCCCTCCCAAGCTCAGAGAAGAGAAGAGGTCCATGTGCTTGGGCCCCTTTTCCTTGCCCCAGTTTAGCAGTGCTTCCCTCCACCCTCCCTCCAGCTTGAGCAAAAGGCAGACACAAGGAAAAGACAGGAGCCCTGGCAGGGCAATTAGCACATGCTCAGCTGACACTGCTCCACCCCATCAGTGCCCTGCCAGTAATTGTCTCACTGTTTGGCCTTCAGGTCCGGTACAAGCCATCCTAGCAGCTCCTGAAAGGCAAAAGCTCCCCATTAGCAGAGCCACTAGGAGACCTGCCAGGGCTTCCCAGAGAGCCTTCTCGAGGAAGGCACAGCAGAAGCTGCTGCCTCCCTTTGGCATAGGGAAGCTCTGCAGAGCTTCACTGCAGGCAGCTGGAGCGTTTGGGCTTTTATCCACCCACCGCCAGCAGCTCGCCTTTGCAGGAGCTGCCTGTCCTGCAACCACAGGCACTGACCTGTGGCACTTCTTTTGCCCACGTAGTCCAGCCTGGCAGCCACACCACGCAGGAAACACCCACTGTAATTCACAGCACCAAGAAACAGCTATGTCACTTGGATTTCAGGTGACCCCGAGAGTCCCGGGGCTTCCTCCCAGGCGTGGGTGGCAACAGCTTTGCTGAGCCCACAGGGAACTGCTGCAGCGGGAGGATGCAGCTCCACCCAGGGGCCCTTCCTGCAGCCCTTCGGGGTCTGCACCGCCACCCTCTCCAGCAGTGCTTCGTGCCCCACAGCTACTGCCCATTTCCCCTCACTGCTCCACACAGCACCAGAGCCAGAAGCCATGGGTTAGGAAAGCTACTTCTCCAGCACTCCTGCTGTGCTGCCCCCGGAGAAGAAAGACCCAGTGCAGCTGGGCTCTACTCCACAAGCCATGCACACGCCTGACCCTGGCCGCCTCTCACCGCCTCTGCTTCCAACAGCATGCCTCCGAGCAGGGGGCCACTGCAGCAGCCCTGGCAGAGGCAGCGCAGGTGCTGGCCTGACCCAGGCCCGGGCGCACAACCTGCAACTCAGCCTCCTGCCACAGGCTTGCAGACTAAGCAAGGGCCTTGTTGAGGTGGCAGGAGAAGCGTGCCTGGGAGAGCACCAGGCTGACTTCGATGTGGGCATATTCCTGCAGCCCTTGGGCCACAGGAGGCTCTACACGCACCACCCAAATAGGAAAGCTGTAAAGCAGGAGGGACCTCTGTCCCAAAGGTCCTCCTTGGTCCACTTCCGAAGGCTGTGTGCACCTAGAGCACTTTTTGGGCCAGCTGTCACCCACAGGGTAGTAGGGAGCATCTCTGGAGCTCCCTGGAGCGCAGAAAGGCCAAGCTGCATTCCAGTGCCTCTGCCTCACCCGGAAGACTGGCATCCAGCACCTCTGTGCTACTGCTGGCAGCTCTTTGCTCACAAATACTCACCAAGAGCAACAGGCATCAACCACAGGAGGACTTGGAAGCACCGGCTTTTCTTCAGGGGCATCTTTTGCCTGGAAAAGAGGCAGCCCTGTTGCTACCAACGTTCCCAGCTTTGGGCTAACCCATTCCCCAGGGCATGTTCACTCCCAGGCTGAAAAGAAGCCATTTTGGAAGCCTGCTGCTGACAGAGAGCTGGCAGAGCAGACTCCAAAAGGAACGATACTCACAGGGCAGAGACGCAGGTGCTGCAACGCCTCCAGAGCACCGTAAGGAGCGTGGCCAGGTGCCAAGGTAGGCGGAAGATCCTCCCTGGGCCGAGAAACCAGAGGAAAGTGAGGTCTCGCTGCTGAGGTCCCTTCTGCGGGGTCCCCACACCGTTCAGCTGCCCGTGGGAGGGACATACTGAGCCTCGCGTGCTCTCCCACACGAAGCACCGGTGTAGCCGAGGGAGGTCCGAGGGAGGGGCTCGCCCCAAGGGCTCCGCGGCACGGAGCTTACCGGCATTGTCCCCGGCACGGTGGCTGTGGCTCACGGGCGCCTTGCTGGCCGTGCTGAAGACAGCCCCGGCCACCTGGGCCCCCAGCAACAGCTGGCAGTCCCACTCGTCGGAGGCTGCCCGTGACTCCAGGTGGCACGATCGCCGCTGGGGAGCCCGTCTCCTGCCCATTGCTGGGAGGAGAGCAGTGCGCAGCTCGCTGCCTCCCGTCCACACACACGCTTTGTGCTGGACGGGGCAAAAAGACCCAACCAACCCCAAACGAGTGTGAGGGCAACAAGCTGTGAGGTCACAGCGAGCTCCCTCCAGTGGGCTGAGGGCAGCTGCATCCCCGCGGGGTGATAAGGGGCGGCCGGCTGTGACCTCACAGGAGGCCGTGAGGTGGCATGAGGTGTACTGTGATGTCACACTGGAACACACCACCGTCGCCCATCCCACGGGCTACCCGGGGCCCCACTTCCGCCACCCTCCCGCGGGGGTCCCCAACCGACTTCTCCCTCTTCAACAACGTCACTGCTCTTTTCTAAATTCATCCTTGACAGAGCAGTTGTTCTCATCATTTTGAAATTTTTCTTCTCATCTTTTTTGGATTGCAATTGCAATTTAATTGAGATTTAGATTGCTGGTATTCCTCTTGGCAAAGAAATGAAGCATTTCATTTTCTCCTTTCCCACTATCCTTGCCCCCCTTTTTCAGACTCATACACAAGCTTTCCCTTCACCACGCCTCTCTTTGCATTCACCTTCCTCAAGCCAAACTCTGGCTGATGGTAAGAGCTGCTGCACAACACTGGGTCTAAGATTAGCCCCACTGCTGTTTTCTGACCAGGAAAAGAAGAGGCAGCAGGGTCAAAGGATAACAGAGTGGGATTAAACTCCCCATGGCCCTGGCAAAGAGCTGGTCTTCCCCAAGTGTGACGCATCTCCTGAACTTCCACTAGGTTGCACATTTTTTGTTATTTCCACATAGACCTTCAAAGCACTACCTCTGCATCTAGCCTACTGGGACAGGAGAGCACTGGAAGACAGTGAATCCATGAATGACATTGAATGCACCATGGCCAGGGTGTTTCTCTTCTTGGACACCAAAGTGCCTCCCTCTCCGGTGCACTAGAAATGATCTGCTGCTGCTGTCTCCGTGCAGCCAGCAAGCTGTGTGGATTTTATTCTCTTTCCCTTGGCTTAGTGAGACAGCTTGAGCAGAGCCTTTTAGGGCTGCCGTGATGTTTCTGGGTCTCCTTCCAAGGCAGCCCTCTGCAGTGCTGAAGAGCCAATGTAGGGAACAGAAGTACCTAGGGAGGAAACTGCGGCTCAGGCAGCACGGGGAAGTTTCTTAAGGTAAGGCCAGCTAAACAGTGCTGTCTGTTGCCCAGGAAGGCTGAGGAATCTCCACACCTGGAGGCTTCCACCACTAGTTCAACAGGTGGTCAAGAGCCCTATTCTCAGAAGCAGATGTCAGGAGACTGCACCAGCAGAACCTTTCAGTAACATCACCACCTTTGCTGTTGAGCCATGCAGGACTACGTAGTGTTGTGCAAGCAGAAACGTGGGCTGAAGTGCATGGCTGTCCTTGACCTGAGACCACTTAAGTATTGGCTTCATTGGCTTCAGAGTTGAAGGCTCAGCTCTCTTCAGGCTCTTCCTTGGGGCGAACCATGCAGCTCTTCCTTGGGACGGATCTAACATTTCCTAGTCGGCAAACAGTGGCTTCCTAAGGCTTGTTTGGGCTGGGCGTCGAGGCAGGCAACAGGGCTATGTGCACAGCACCCGGTTGCCACCTGCTCCTCCCGTGCACACTTGCCTTGGCACCCAGGACTGCTGGTTTCATAACCGGCTGGCTGTGGAGAACACTTGAACGTTGCATTTTCTTACAAAGGTCGCTTTTCATTTCTTTCTGGTCTTCTCTCCATTTGTGCCGGTTCTGTTGTGGCTTTGTCACCAACACTGACCAAGAGCCTGCAGAGTTGCTCTGAGACCAGCCCAACAGCTCTGCAGTCACGGTTTAATCCCTGCCTACCGGACAAAGCAATGCCAGTCAGCCCTACGCAAGGCACAAATGATCTCCACAGACTGTTTGGGGGGAGAGGGGGAGAGCTCCAAGCTGGAGCAGCACAAGCCACAGTGGCCTATAGCCAAGGCTGTTCTGTCCCCAGGCCACGAAGCGGGCAAGAAAGGCAGAAGCATCCTGCAAGGAAATATGAACCTCTGCAATGCAGGCAGAGCCACCCGAGATGAGAGGCACTTCTTTCCTAGACCCCTTGCAGGTCCACAGGCAGCTTCCTACAGGTACGATTTCCCTTGAGTTCACGTCACTCACCACAAGAGGTCACCAGTGTCAAACACAAGGAGAGGTAAAAACATCCATGGGCTTACCATTTTTCGGGCACTGAGTCTGAAAGGCTGCTTTCAGAACTCTGCCTTCTGTCCCAAGCATCTCTGTCGTGAAAATTAGACCTTTCTCTGAAAGCAATTGCTTTGATAATGCATCCAAGGGGTGCACTGGTGGTACCACCAGTGTGGTGTCCACCTATGTGGACGTCAGTCTTTCTCAGATCTCAGCCCCCTAGTCTTACTGACTTAGCAAGCCCAGAGGATCCTGACTTGCAAAAGCCATGTTCGTTATCTCTGCCTACTGCAGCCTACCCACACCTCGTGTCGATGACACTGTTGTGCTGAATAACCATTAAAAATGGAAGTGACCAATTCCTAGGGACTCAAGCACCAGGCGAGAGAGGTCTTTACATGCTAAGAGAGGAAAGAGGTTCCCAGCAGGCACCCACCTGCTTCAAGCAGAAATGTGCACTTAAATGCACTTTGTGTCTCTGACAATTTCCCTTGACAGTGCTGGGAAGTGAGGCGCAAGAGTGTTTTCTGAAGTGAATTGTGAGAGGACCAAAAGTGTTCCCAGAGCAATGTTTAGGGAGGAGCTTTTCTGGAATGGCACTTTCCAGCACATCCCATTAAGGTAAGCATTGGCTCCTCACGCAGCACTCATCCCAAACAAAGCAGCTGCTGTTTTCCCCCGCTGTTTCCTGGTGTGACTTCACTCAGCATCCCTGGAAGTGCTCTGGAAAGCACCCTCTGGCGAGGTGGTGGAAGATCTGTCACACCCCGAGGTGCTCCGCCTGGGCGCTGTGTCCCAAGCCCAGCATCTGCACAGCGAGGCTGCAGTGGCTTCCCACATGGGCAGTCTCGGCCCCTTTGGAAACCGCTGAGGCTGGGCATCCTAGCGCATTAGCGGAGAGAGCTGCACAGGTTGATCTCTCTGCTTTGTCTTTCCTTTCCGAAAACCTAGTCTGCATTCCTCCTTCAAATCTCTTCTCCAGGAGCACAAGCGCACCCAGCACAAGCAGGCTGTCTTCTGCTTCCCTACAGCAGGGCCGCAAAAGCCTCATTCCCCCACCCTCCCCTTATGTCCCAACTGCTACAACAGTCACGCTTGCCGCCGCATCTGCCATCACCTCTCTCCAGTTCTTCCCTCCTCATCTACTAAGCAGCTGCTCAGCTGTCAGCATTACCAACAACCTTTGTCTCTGAGGGCCATAATCAGCCCTGAATCATGGCAGTCCTGGGTCTATGTTCTTTTGGATGAAGAGCGGAGGGGAAGGATGAACAATGTCAAAGCCCATCTGTAATGGCTTAGCCCAAGAAGCTCTGCACTGCACTGCTGTATAGCTCTGCGCTGCACTGAGCTCCCCCAAGCTGCTTACACCTCTGCGAATGACCGAGGGCTGGGGTAGTGTAGAGGGCATGTCCAACAGAGCAGCAGCTGTCCTGTTGCAGCCAAACCTAGCGTTTTAGCCTCCCCTTCATGTGCTTACTCACTTCAGCCCAATGTGGATTACCACAGAGATGTATAGTCTCTGATGTGGCAGCATGCATCACTTTCTCATGGCCCAAGGTTATTTCACCTCTTTTCCAACCCCTTGGTCTGCTTGTTGGAGCACACACGATGCCCCAGAGCACTTCAGCACCAGCCTCTCACCAGCGCTGCTGGTTTCCATAGCAAGTAGGAATATTCCTGTCTGAGAGAATGGGAAGCCATAGTATAGAGTGATAGAGAGGGCTCTTGCTCCAACCAGTGACAGAGACAGAAAAAGCATGCAAAACTTCCACAACCCTGATCGCCTCTCCGCATTCATTTAGCCTGTTGCCAGGCTCTCGCCTGTCCTTTCTGCTCCTGCAATAGTGTTTTGAGAAACTAACCTGCTGCAAGGAGACTGCGTACTGCTTCCAGGAATGGGCATAGGCAGAACCCCTCTCCCTTTGCTGCTGGTAAAAGAGTGCTGCATAAGCTCATAGTCTTGACACGAGAGAGGTCTTTTCTTCCCAGTTGTACCAGCTCCTGTACAGCTCGCTGGCACTTAGGTAAGAACAGAATTTATTATGCCAGCAGGAGGTACTAAGATGTTGGGGCAGCAGGAGTCCAAATTCTGGCTTGCGTCTTTAGGATGAAGCCACGGGCAAGAGCTGAGGGACTTGTTTCCACATTCTGATTCACACGGTGGAGTGACCAGGAGGAGGTTTCATGCAGTACCTTTCTTCTCAATGGCAGACCCCCATCACAAAGGAGGTATACACCCCTCCTTCAGCATCCAGTCCTTCTTGCTTCGCACCTCCAAAGGTGAAACGTTAATGCGTTATCTTCTGCATGGAGATGGAGCCCAGTGAACAGGAAGCAGGCAGGAATGAAATCAGTGAAAGATGAGGCCAAGGTACCAACACAGTCCCTAACTACTGGAAACATTAAAAAGACACGTGAGAAACCAAAGAAGACAATTCCGTGCATTCGTTTTACAAGAGACTGCAAGGCAGAAAGAAGAACTTGCCAGGACTGTGCCATTTCTCAGCCACTTTGACTAAAGAAAAGAAAAAAAAGAAACAGCCATTATTTGCTTGCAGGTTTTGAGAGCACCTATGAAAGGACGGTGCTCTATGCTAAACAGAACAGCCACATCTTTATTTCATTTTTATTTTTATTTTCAGAAAAGCTTTCCTGATGTCTTCCAGCTGGCAGCATTAGTTCTGGGTTGCTATTTTTCCATGAACATGTACTCGGTAAATACAGGTGTATTCTGGGTTTCCCCAGTTGCTCTGTACAAGGATTTGTATATACTGAAAGGCTTTGTGAAGCTCATTCTGCAAAGAAAACACGGGAAAAGGAACACAGCGTTACTGGGATGTAAAGAGCAACACGAACAACCAGCACACGTCCCTCTGCCAGCCCTGGTCCTGCTCAGGAAAGCACGCCAGCCCTCCCAAAGGAGGGCAGCTTCCCTCTCTCTGTCTCTCTCTCCTTCTTTCATTGGGCTGGAAAAGGAGTCCTCTGCATCTGGAGAGCAAATTCAGGAAGGCGGTGAGAGCAGCGGTGGGACATGAGGCTCAGCAGCGCTGCCCGCAGCCTTTTGCCGTCAGGTGCCCCCGTTTTGGGGCAGCACACAGGCTTCCTGTGGGTGCAGCAGCCAGGGGCGCAGCCGGCTCTGCCACAAGTGGTGCGTGCAGCCAGGGAGCTCCAGGCACCCATGGGTCCGGCCCTGCCCTCCCTCTCCTTTTGCTACCACAGCTGGATGTTGCTTGGCCCTCTAAGCCCCATGTGTCTTCCTTGGCCATGGGTGAGGCCCCTCTGCCCCCACAGGCAGCCACTGAGGACTTGCCTGAGGACACAGACTTGCCAGCACCCTTGCCAGCCTTCCTCCCTGCCGTTGCCTGCACGCGCTTACTGTACCTTCAGTGGGAAGACCTGAAGGGCCTCTCTTTCAAGGTCGTACATGAAGGTGCCAAGCAGGGTGGCTTCTCCTTCCTCGTCCAGCCCCTCAGAGACAAAGCACAAGAGCAGCAGGTCAGGCCCGACACCAGCAAGGGCAAAGGCACCCAGCGCTTCAGGACCTGTTCACCGCCCGCCCTCGCCCGCAGCTCTGGCTGCAGCCTGCCACAGGTTCTGGTGCAGCTGACTCTCCTCCTGGGCTTTTCATCTCGTGCCCCCAGAGGCTTGCCCAAAAAGCACTAAGCCCGTCCTCGGAGGCATAAAACCAGCACACTGCTTGAAAGATCCCCTTAGGGCACTGCAGGGCTCAGCAGAGAGCAGCACACACACTTGAGCAGATGGGCAGTGACAAGCGAGCCCCTGCTATGGCTTTTCCCCACAGCCAGACCCCAGCCAGCTCTGCCCGACAGGGACTTACAGAGACAGCGATATCTCTGGGGGTGCTGCTGATGCTGCCAGACGGAGAAGCTGTCTTGGACGCGTGCTGCACAGTGACAGCTGTTGGCCGGATTCGTGCAGGCAGCTTGATGACAACCTGCCCCTGAGAGCCTCGGAAAGACCAGCACTGTCCTGGAGTAACGTCCGGCTGAAACCAGAAGGCAACTGCAATGAATGGTGAGGGAGTGACGGGGACAACAGCACTACCCGCGTAAGCAGAAGCACAGGCGGCCTTTTGTCTGTGTGTTGTATTTCTGCTCCTAAAGGAATATTGCTGCACAGAGGGCAGAGCCCCTGGGCTTTGTCCCCAGCTCCACAGGAAGCAACTGAAGCAGCACTGATGCTTTCTGCTAGAATACCTGCAAAATGGTATCTGGAGGCATGGCAGGACACAAGAACCAGACCGCCCGGCAGAGCCAACTGTCTTCCCCCGCGTAGCTGCTGGAGGTTCTCTGCAGGTCAATTGTGGCACCTGAAAGGGAGGCTGAGCTGAGGTCTTGCTGTGTGGACAGCAAAGGACAATGCAGCTGTTCCCTTTTGGTCCAGAGGACAACTCCGTGGAGAGAAGAGACCCTCTCCGTCCGCACAGAAAGTCTCTAGGGCAGTGCCAGAGGCACCAGCAAGGAGCCCAAAGGCAGGACGGTGGGGGAGTCCCAGGGAACTCCCGGGCCACAGCCTTGCTCTTCAACCCCCACATGTCACCGCATCTCCCTCCGCGTTGCTGAGCAGAGTGTGCAGCACAGCCTCCTTTGGCAAATGCTACACACAAGCGCAGTGCCAGGAGACTTGCTGTCCTGTGTCCATACCTGAGGTTTGCAGAGCCCAGTCTGGCATCTGCACGGAGCCTTCCGCAGTCCTGTTAAACATGTCCCATCTCATTTGCTGAACTTCCTGGCAAAGACAGAAACGGACACAGAAGACACCACCTCAGCGGGCAGCTCTGGATGACTACTGAGTCCTAGCACAGATCCAAGGGAGGAGCCTGTGTCAGCCAATGCAATACAGACCTTGTCCCAAGAGCTCCAAGGCACAGTGCTTCCTGAGGAGAAACGCAAGGACTCGGGAAGCACATCCCTGTCCACAGCCACAGTGTGCGCCTGGGTCAGGTCCCACCCCTCTGTCTCCACCCTCCACGCTCTCTAGCTCAGGCCCTGCCAGCACCCGCTGGTCCCAGCAGGGCACCTGTGTCTCACCACTGCTCCGGGGGCCAGCCCAGAGCTACCGGAGGCCCCCCCACACCAAGAGAAGGATCTCAGGAGTCCTCTGCTGCCTGAAGAGGCCTGCCTAAACCTGCCTAGCAGAAGAGGCTTTACAGCAGAGAAGCTCCACCAGCAAGCCCCTGGGAAAAGAGTGGGGGCTCGGGCAAGCAAGGAAACCCCACCAGCATCTTCAGGAAGGCTCTTGCCAGAGGCCCTGCTCATTCAAGCCTTGTTGCACAGAAGGTAGCATCACCTGCTTCATATGACCAAGCTCTGCATTCAGGCGAGACAGCTCCTCCTTCAGAAGCTGCATCTGTTTGCCCTGTTCTGCCAGCAAACTCAGCAGTTCCCTGCAGAGAGCCAGCAGCCGGTGTTAGAGAGGCGCTCAGCCCCTCCCGGGAACCCCTCCCAAGCTCAGAGAAGAGAAGAGGTCCATGTGCTTGGGCCCCTTTTCCTTGCCCCAGTTTAGCAGTGCTTCCCTCCACCCTCCCTCCAGCTTGAGCAAAAGGCAGACACAAGGAAAAGACAGGAGCCCTGGCAGGGCAATTAGCACATGCTCAGCTGACACTGCTCCACCCCATCAGTGCCCTGCCAGTAATTGTCTCACTGTTTGGCCTTCAGGTCCGGTACAAGCCATCCTAGCAGCTCCTGAAAGGCAAAAGCTCCCCATTAGCAGAGCCACTAGGAGACCTGCCAGGGCTTCCCAGAGAGCCTTCTCGAGGAAGGCACAGCAGAAGCTGCTGCCTCCCTTTGGCATAGGGAAGCTCTGCAGAGCTTCACTGCAGGCAGCTGGAGCGTTTGGGCTTTTATCCACCCACCGCCAGCAGCTCGCCTTTGCAGGAGCTGCCTGTCCTGCAACCACAGGCACTGACCTGTGGCACTTCTTTTGCCCACGTAGTCCAGCCTGGCAGCCACACCACGCAGGAAACACCCACTGTAATTCACAGCACCAAGAAACAGCTATGTCACTTGGATTTCAGGTGACCCCGAGAGTCCCGGGGCTTCCTCCCAGGCGTGGGTGGCAACAGCTTTGCTGAGCCCACAGGGAACTGCTGCAGCGGGAGGATGCAGCTCCACCCAGGGGCCCTTCCTGCAGCCCTTCGGGGTCTGCACCGCCACCCTCTCCAGCAGTGCTTCGTGCCCCACAGCTACTGCCCATTTCCCCTCACTGCTCCACACAGCACCAGAGCCAGAAGCCATGGGTTAGGAAAGCTACTTCTCCAGCACTCCTGCTGTGCTGCCCCCGGAGAAGAAAGACCCAGTGCAGCTGGGCTCTACTCCACAAGCCATGCACACGCCTGACCCTGGCCGCCTCTCACCGCCTCTGCTTCCAACAGCATGCCTCCGAGCAGGGGGCCACTGCAGCAGCCCTGGCAGAGGCAGCGCAGGTGCTGGCCTGACCCAGGCCCGGGCGCACAACCTGCAACTCAGCCTCCTGCCACAGGCTTGCAGACTAAGCAAGGGCCTTGTTGAGGTGGCAGGAGAAGCGTGCCTGGGAGAGCACCAGGCTGACTTCGATGTGGGCATATTCCTGCAGCCCTTGGGCCACAGGAGGCTCTACACGCACCACCCAAATAGGAAAGCTGTAAAGCAGGAGGGACCTCTGTCCCAAAGGTCCTCCTTGGTCCACTTCCGAAGGCTGTGTGCACCTAGAGCACTTTTTGGGCCAGCTGTCACCCACAGGGTAGTAGGGAGCATCTCTGGAGCTCCCTGGAGCGCAGAAAGGCCAAGCTGCATTCCAGTGCCTCTGCCTCACCCGGAAGACTGGCATCCAGCACCTCTGTGCTACTGCTGGCAGCTCTTTGCTCACAAATACTCACCAAGAGCAACAGGCATCAACCACAGGAGGACTTGGAAGCACCGGCTTTTCTTCAGGGGCATCTTTTGCCTGGAAAAGAGGCAGCCCTGTTGCTACCAACGTTCCCAGCTTTGGGCTAACCCATTCCCCAGGGCATGTTCACTCCCAGGCTGAAAAGAAGCCATTTTGGAAGCCTGCTGCTGACAGAGAGCTGGCAGAGCAGACTCCAAAAGGAACGATACTCACAGGGCAGAGACGCAGGTGCTGCAACGCCTCCAGAGCACCGTAAGGAGCGTGGCCAGGTGCCAAGGTAGGCGGAAGATCCTCCCTGGGCCGAGAAACCAGAGGAAAGTGAGGTCTCGCTGCTGAGGTCCCTTCTGCGGGGTCCCCACACCGTTCAGCTGCCCGTGGGAGGGACATACTGAGCCTCGCGTGCTCTCCCACACGAAGCACCGGTGTAGCCGAGGGAGGTCCGAGGGAGGGGCTCGCCCCAAGGGCTCCGCGGCACGGAGCTTACCGGCATTGTCCCCGGCACGGTGGCTGTGGCTCACGGGCGCCTTGCTGGCCGTGCTGAAGACAGCCCCGGCCACCTGGGCCCCCAGCAACAGCTGGCAGTCCCACTCGTCGGAGGCTGCCCGTGACTCCAGGTGGCACGATCGCCGCTGGGGAGCCCGTCTCCTGCCCATTGCTGGGAGGAGAGCAGTGCGCAGCTCGCTGCCTCCCGTCCACACACACGCTTTGTGCTGGACGGGGCAAAAAGACCCAACCAACCCCAAACGAGTGTGAGGGCAACAAGCTGTGAGGTCACAGCGAGCTCCCTCCAGTGGGCTGAGGGCAGCTGCATCCCCGCGGGGTGATAAGGGGCGGCCGGCTGTGACCTCACAGGAGGCCGTGAGGTGGCATGAGGTGTACTGTGATGTCACACTGGAACACACCACCGTCGCCCATCCCACGGGCTACCCGGGGCCCCACTTCCGCCACCCTCCCGCGGGGGTCCCCAACCGACTTCTCCCTCTTCAACAACGTCACTGCTCTTTTCTAAATTCATCCTTGACAGAGCAGTTGTTCTCATCATTTTGAAATTTTTCTTCTCATCTTTTTTGGATTGCAATTGCAATTTAATTGAGATTTAGATTGCTGGTATTCCTCTTGGCAAAGAAATGAAGCATTTCATTTTCTCCTTTCCCACTATCCTTGCCCCCCTTTTTCAGACTCATACACAAGCTTTCCCTTCACCACGCCTCTCTTTGCATTCACCTTCCTCAAGCCAAACTCTGGCTGATGGTAAGAGCTGCTGCACAACACTGGGTCTAAGATTAGCCCCACTGCTGTTTTCTGACCAGGAAAAGAAGAGGCAGCAGGGTCAAAGGATAACAGAGTGGGATTAAACTCCCCATGGCCCTGGCAAAGAGCTGGTCTTCCCCAAGTGTGACGCATCTCCTGAACTTCCACTAGGTTGCACATTTTTTGTTATTTCCACATAGACCTTCAAAGCACTACCTCTGCATCTAGCCTACTGGGACAGGAGAGCACTGGAAGACAGTGAATCCATGAATGACATTGAATGCACCATGGCCAGGGTGTTTCTCTTCTTGGACACCAAAGTGCCTCCCTCTCCGGTGCACTAGAAATGATCTGCTGCTGCTGTCTCCGTGCAGCCAGCAAGCTGTGTGGATTTTATTCTCTTTCCCTTGGCTTAGTGAGACAGCTTGAGCAGAGCCTTTTAGGGCTGCCGTGATGTTTCTGGGTCTCCTTCCAAGGCAGCCCTCTGCAGTGCTGAAGAGCCAATGTAGGGAACAGAAGTACCTAGGGAGGAAACTGCGGCTCAGGCAGCACGGGGAAGTTTCTTAAGGTAAGGCCAGCTAAACAGTGCTGTCTGTTGCCCAGGAAGGCTGAGGAATCTCCACACCTGGAGGCTTCCACCACTAGTTCAACAGGTGGTCAAGAGCCCTATTCTCAGAAGCAGATGTCAGGAGACTGCACCAGCAGGACCTTTCAGTAACATCACCACCTTTGCTGTTGAGCCATGCAGGACTACGTAGTGTTGTGCAAGCAGAAACGTGGGCTGAAGTGCATGGCTGTCCTTGACCTGAGACCACTGAAGTACTGGCTTCAGAGTTGAAGGCTCAGCTCTCTTCAGGCTCTTCCTTGGGGCGAACCATGCAGCTCTTCCTTGGGACGGATCTAACATTTCCTAGTCGGCAAACAGTGGCTTCCTAAGGCTTGTTTGGGCTGGGCGTCGAGGCAGGCAACAGGGCTATGTGCACAGCACCCGGTTGCCACCTGCTCCTCCCGTGCACACTTGCCTTGGCACCCAGGACTGCTGGTTTCATAACCGGCTGGCTGTGGAGAACACTTGAACGTTGCATTTTCTTACAAAGGTCGCTTTTCATTTCTTTCTGGTCTTCTCTCCATTTGTGCCGGTTCTGTTGTGGCTTTGTCACCAACACTGACCAAGAGCCTGCAGAGTTGCTCTGAGACCAGCCCAACAGCTCTGCAGTCACGGTTTAATCCCTGCCTACCGGACAAAGCAATGCCAGTCAGCCCTACGCAAGGCACAAATGATCTCCACAGACTGTTTGGGGGGAGAGGGGGAGAGCTCCAAGCTGGAGCAGCACAAGCCACAGTGGCCTATAGCCAAGGCTGTTCTGTCCCCAGGCCACGAAGCGGGCAAGAAAGGCAGAAGCATCCTGCAAGGAAATATGAACCTCTGCAATGCAGGCAGAGCCACCCGAGATGAGAGGCACTTCTTTCCTAGACCCCTTGCAGGTCCACAGGCAGCTTCCTACAGGTACGATTTCCCTTGAGTTCACGTCACTCACCACAAGAGGTCACCAGTGTCAAACACAAGGAGAGGTAAAAACATCCATGGGCTTACCATTTTTCGGGCACTGAGTCTGAAAGGCTGCTTTCAGAACTCTGCCTTCTGTCCCAAGCATCTCTGTCGTGAAAATTAGACCTTTCTCTGAAAGCAATTGCTTTGATAATGCATCCAAGGGGTGCACTGGTGGTACCACCAGTGTGGTGTCCACCTATGTGGACGTCAGTCTTTCTCAGATCTCAGCCCCCTAGTCTTACTGACTTAGCAAGCCCAGAGGATCCTGACTTGCAAAAGCCATGTTCGTTATCTCTGCCTACTGCAGCCTACCCACACCTCGTGTCGATGACACTGTTGTGCTGAATAACCATTAAAAATGGAAGTGACCAATTCCTAGGGACTCAAGCACCAGGCGAGAGAGGTCTTTACATGCTAAGAGAGGAAGGAGGTTCCCAGCAGGCACCCACCTGCTTCAAGCAGAAATGTGCACTTAAATGCACTTTGTGTCTCTGACAATTTCCCTTGACAGTGCTGGGAAGTGAGGCGCAAGAGTGTTTTCTGAAGTGAATTGTGAGAGGACCAAAAGTGTTCCCAGAGCAATGTTTAGGGAGGAGCTTTTCTGGAATGGCACTTTCCAGCACATCCCATTAAGGTAAGCATTGGCTCCTCACGCAGCACTCATCCCAAACAAAGCAGCTGCTGTTTTCCCCCGCTGTTTCCTGGTGTGACTTCACTCAGCATCCCTGGAAGTGCTCTGGAAAGCACCCTCTGGCGAGGTGGTGGAAGATCTGTCACACCCCGAGGTGCTCCGCCTGGGCGCTGTGTCCCAAGCCCAGCATCTGCACAGCGAGGCTGCAGTGGCTTCCCACATGGGCAGTCTCGGCCCCTTTGGAAACCGCTGAGGCTGGGCATCCTAGCGCATTAGCGGAGAGAGCTGCACAGGTTGATCTCTCTGCTTTGTCTTTCCTTTCCGAAAACCTAGTCTGCATTCCTCCTTCAAATCTCTTCTCCAGGAGCACAAGCGCACCCAGCACAAGCAGGCTGTCTTCTGCTTCCCTACAGCAGGGCCGCAAAAGCCTCATTCCCCCACCCTCCCCTTATGTCCCAACTGCTACAACAGTCACGCTTGCCGCCGCATCTGCCATCACCTCTCTCCAGTTCTTCCCTCCTCATCTACTAAGCAGCTGCTCAGCTGTCAGCATTACCAACAACCTTTGTCTCTGAGGGCCATAATCAGCCCTGAATCATGGCAGTCCTGGGTCTATGTTCTTTTGGATGAAGAGCGGAGGGGAAGGATGAACAATGTCAAAGCCCATCTGTAATGGCTTAGCCCAAGAAGCTCTGCACTGCACTGCTGTATAGCTCTGCGCTGCACTGAGCTCCCCCAAGCTGCTTACACCTCTGCGAATGACCGAGGGCTGGGGTAGTGTAGAGGGCATGTCCAACAGAGCAGCAGCTGTCCTGTTGCAGCCAAACCTAGCGTTTTAGCCTCCCCTTCATGTGCTTACTCACTTCAGCCCAATGTGGATTACCACAGAGATGTATAGTCTCTGATGTGGCAGCATGCATCACTTTCTCATGGCCCAAGGTTATTTCACCTCTTTTCCAACCCCTTGGTCTGCTTGTTGGAGCACACACGATGCCCCAGAGCACTTCAGCACCAGCCTCTCACCAGCGCTGCTGGTTTCCATAGCAAGTAGGAATATTCCTGTCTGAGAGAATGGGAAGCCATAGTATAGAGTGATAGAGAGGGCTCTTGCTCCAACCAGTGACAGAGACAGAAAAAGCATGCAAAACTTCCACAACCCTGATCGCCTCTCCGCATTCATTTAGCCTGTTGCCAGGCTCTCGCCTGTCCTTTCTGCTCCTGCAATAGTGTTTTGAGAAACTAACCTGCTGCAAGGAGACTGCGTACTGCTTCCAGGAATGGGCATAGGCAGAACCCCTCTCCCTTTGCTGCTGGTAAAAGAGTGCTGCATAAGCTCATAGTCTTGACACGAGAGAGGTCTTTTCTTCCCAGTTGTACCAGCTCCTGTACAGCTCGCTGGCACTTAGGTAAGAACAGAATTTATTATGCCAGCAGGAGGTACTAAGATGTTGGGGCAGCAGGAGTCCAAATTCTGGCTTGCGTCTTTAGGATGAAGCCACGGGCAAGAGCTGAGGGACTTGTTTCCACATTCTGATTCACACGGTGGAGTGACCAGGAGGAGGTTTCATGCAGTACCTTTCTTCTCAATGGCAGACCCCCATCACAAAGGAGGTATACACCCCTCCTTCAGCATCCAGTCCTTCTTGCTTCGCACCTCCAAAGGTGAAACGTTAATGCGTTATCTTCTGCATGGAGATGGAGCCCAGTGAACAGAAAGCAGGCAGGAATGAAATCAGTGAAAGATGAGGCCAAGGTACCAACACAGTCCCTAACTACTGGAAACATTAAAAAGACACGTGAGAAACCAAAGAAGACAATTCCGTGCATTCGTTTTACAAGAGACTGCAAGGCAGAAAGAAGAACTTGCCAGGACTGTGCCATTTCTCAGCCACTTTGACTAAAGAAAAGAAAAAAAAGAAACAGCCATTATTTGCTTGCAGGTTTTGAGAGCACCTATGAAAGGACGGTGCTCTATGCTAAACAGAACAGCCACATCTTTATTTCATTTTATTTTTATTTTCAGAAAAGCTTTCCTGATGTCTTCCAGCTGGCAGCATTAGTT